>NC_090322.1:217638919-217736514 GCF_040869045.1 Eurosta solidaginis | reverse complement strand
CATAGTAACAGTATATTTCATATTGAATTGAACGTTAAGATCTATTATTCTAGCATTCTAAGATCAATTATTAATCCGTAATGGCTGAGAAATCGCGCCGATTATAAGCTTGTTAAGCGATTTGCTAATGATAGGAAAGTCCAGGCCGAAAACGTTGCTTGGGTGTCTTAATGGTCCCAAACTTAATTTAATGTTTTGTTTCCAAAGGTTTTATTGGGATTGATTTGCAGCAAATAGCTGAAGAGATGCTGGTCCATTCAACATTTCACTGGAAAGAGCAGGGAACACCGAGACGTCTGCGCCAGTATCAATGAGAAATTCTATGTTTAATGAATTTTCTCTAACAAATAGGCGACATACTTCTTGGCCAACCTTATCCGTCACCTTAGACGAGGGGCCTAATGGTTTTCCGAAATATTATTTGAACGTGAAGTATAATTACATGGCTGCACGCACTTTTTAGCACGTTCACCGAATTTATAATGGTACCAACAAAAAGGCTTACTTTCTCTTGCTCTTGAGGAATTCGTTTGTTTAACGCGTTTGTTGTTATTACGGCTATGACTTCGAGAGCGATGTGAAAGTAGCTCAACTTGCTTCGTCAAAGCTTCAATACGTAATTCCAAATCATGATTTATGGAAGGAGTCTTGGAAACACTATTTATCTCCCAAGCATCTGATGTATCAGATATTTTATCTGCCATAAGGGCGAGTCTACTTAAACTTTCAGTACTTACAGATAAAATTGCTTGTGACTGTTTCGGAAGACGCTGCATCCATAGAGATTTCAGCAACTCATCAGATACTTTACCAGCAGCCAGGTCCATCATTTCACGTAACATTGCAGAAGGCTTTATGTCACCCAGTTCCATGTCACGCAGCAGTTTCTTTAATCGCTTTTCCTCCGAATCCCTGAATCGCTCCTGCAACCGAGATTTCAATGCTTCGTACATGTTATTTTCAGGTGGGTTTAGAATAAGATCGCTGACTTCACTAAGCACACTCGCTTCGATGGATCCTACAATGGTGTGGAATTTTGTTGCATCTGATGATATTCCAGCCGTAATAAACTGGCTCTCCACTTGCTTGAACCATAGAGCTGGATTTGTTCTCCAAAATGGCGGAACTTTAACGGACACACGTGCAACCTCTAATGTTGTATTCGGCTCTTCTAAAAGATTCCTTTGATATACGGGTGTTTGGGGTGATGCTGTTGGCGGCTGTTGCAGATCAGAAATTAACGAATCTCCCGCCCCATTATTGGCTTCACTTCCTCTATTCGGTGTATGAAACATGTTTCCTGTCTAGGGTCACCAATTGTAAAGTTGATTTATTACACAAATGTATTTTTATAACACGTTCTTTATTATTTGATAAATCTTCAGTTCTCCAAAATAATTTTCTTCAACTAACTGAAAAAATTTTCTTTACTGACAACAAATGAATTAAAAAATTTTTTTTTTAAATCGAATAATTGTTAAAGTAGAAAATTAACAGGTAGGTATGCCACACCCTCGTTCCCTAGGTTTCACCTTATCGCCAAAGGCGATGGAAACTTTGTCTTTGTGCTTAGTCGGATTCGATAGGGGCTTTACGGTGGACCAAAGTTTACCTACACCGGTAGAGAGGTTACAACCTCTTAGGTGCTCTTCCCATTTCGCCCGCTTGTGTTCGTCCACAAGCAATCTGATGCGTTGGTTTATATCCCTTATTTGGGGGTCGCCTGGATCAAGCTGTCTTATAAGGTCGCTTTCCCCTCGCTAAGCTCGTGGCCTCCGCCGGGAAGTGGGGCCGGATTTCGGGAATTCTCCCGCGGGAATGAAATGTGCCGAGGCGGATTCAATGACCTTACGGAAGGCACGCTCCCCTTGGCGGGCATCAGTCGGCATAGGGGAGGGCAGCAAAGCTGCTGTCTGTTGCAGATTTATATTCTTCCCACTTTCCTTTTTTGAAGTTTATGAAAGTGCGTTTTTCGGTGACGATGAAGTCGGCGGTACGCTCGAACGAAATAAGTATGGGCAGGTGGTCGGATGCCAATGTTACCATCGGCTGCCAGTTGACGCAGTTTACGAGTTCTGCGCTCACGATTGAGATATCTGGCGAGCTATGACAGCTTCCTACCATACGTGTGGGGGCGTCTCCGTTTATTGTGCAGAACATCGTTTCTTCTATTTGATCCGCCAACATCTCACCCCTACTGTCCGCCCGCAAGTTTGAATGCCATAGATCGTGATGGGCATTGAAATCGCCTAAGATAATGCGATTGTTGCCAGTGAGTAAGGCCTCGATTTTAGGGTGGTATCCACTGGGGCAACAGGTGACAGGAGGGATGTAGATGTTGATGATTTCTAGATTTGCATCGCCTGACCGGACAGATAGGCCTTGACGTTCTAAGACATTGTCCCTGCGGTCAATGCCAGGATCAAATATATGATATTGCACAGAGTGGTGTACAATAAACGCGAGGCCGCCTCCATTTCCGCTCTCGCGGTCCTTCCTGTGGACATTATACACAGAGCAAGTCTGCAATGCAGATCTTGATGTGAGTTTAGTCTCTTGAATCGCAGCAATGCGGATGTTGTGCCGCTTCATGAAATCGACTATCTCCGTAATCTTCCCAGTTAGTCCATTACAGTTAAACTGCAGAATTCTGAAGTGCATGAGGGGGACGCCGCCACTGTAGGGGTTAGTGACGGGTGACTACGCCTAGGTTGTGGAAGGCCAGGACGCAATTGCTATTGTGGCCTTGGGACTGGGCGCCCTTGGGCAAGCATTAGGGTACCCGGATGATTTGGGTTTGCGACCTGGTAACATGGCGCGATGAAACGTCGCGGAGACCAGAACATCTAGGAAAGTGGCACCACCCAAGGCAGGAGCTGCATTAAGCGGATGTCGCAAACCTATATATTCTGTGCTGGCAGACGGTGCAAACGGAGGTAGGGACTAAGAGTCTGTTTCCCTGACCTGCACGATTGCTGTCTGAAAAGAGGGGGGGGGGGGGAGAGAAGAAGACGGGGGCAGGGGCTGATGCTCAGCATTGCTACCAGCTCTACTACGAAGGTAGTAGTTATGAGTGGTATCAGCTGTTTGAGTTGTTGGCGCCGTGGGGCGCGAGCAGCAGCGGGTACTTGTTGTGGCTGCTGGAAGGTAGTGGGGGGGGGGGGGGGGGGGCGCTTAGGCGTAGACTACGGGACGCCCTTGGGCGTGAGCAGCAAGGAGCCACAAAAGATTTATAAAAGTTACGTGGACGTCGGGTTTTGGGATCAAGCCCAGAACAACCTGTCCGATGCAACCATCCCTTGCACGAGACACTGAACAGAGTATGACCGTCCTAAAAAGATTCTTTTCTGGCAAATGCAGCAAAACCATTTCTCAGGACCGGGGTCAGGAGACGGACCCGGATTGGGTTCGATACCTTCCCGGAGTAAGAGAATATGTAGCAGTCCTGCTGCAAGGAGCTGCTGGGAGGATGACAATTTGTGGGAGGGACGAAACAAATTAAATGGGGTCACACTGAAATGACAGTCCTTGGTCGGGAAAAATCCCGAGTCGCTCCGGTACATAGAACCGACTGCCTTGGGAATGCCATCGCCAATTATTGCAAGACCTTCCACCTTATACTTAAAAGATTGGAACGGTTTATAAAACCTAGAACATTACATCGTAGTAATTTACAACAGAGTCGACGCTTCCAAATATATCGCGAGAGGTGATATTCACGAAAAACCGAAAAATTTCCCCGAGTCCCGATTTTTGCACAGAAAACCTCTGCGTTGGCGGCCATCGGACGCGCTAATAAAAAAAAATAAAATTACCCTCGCCGGTTCACTAATGTGGGATCAAATCCTTTTGTACACAAAATTTGTCACTATGTACAGCAAAATTACAGCAACCACATGAAAATTGGCAACTTCAACCACACATATCTCCCGACAGAGTTAAAATTTTTCTTCTCCGCCTTCGGATTATCCCAATATTTTTGGACGGGTATTACCAGTCGACCCCTGTTTTTATGAATTTGAGGGCTAACTCTTAAATGAGCGCTTGTTAGGTCAAGGAAAAAAAATATATATATAAATACATGATCCCATTGCCTCCAGACATCACTTATTTTCAGAACAACAAACTATGTACACCTCTAGTCATGGATGGATTTTTATCCAATAAGCAAACCGATGTTATTTATACCGACTTCAGCAAAGTATTTGATTCTGTTAATCATTAGATTTTAATTCATAAACTTGACTTACTGGGTTTTTCGAAGAATTTATTACTTTGGTTTCGCAGCTATCTCTTAAATAGAACTCAGCGAGTTACGTTCGAAAACAGTCTCTCAGAGTTGATAGAAGTAACTTCTGGTGTGCCTCGGGGTAGCCATCTGGGTCCATTACTTTTTATCGTATTACTATTCCCGTGTTCTAATGTATGCAGATGATGTTAAACTATGCTGTACATACTTGCCTTCTAACTCTTCCCGTTTGGATTTATTTCAGGCCGATTTGGACTCATTTCAATTATGGTGTACAGTAAATCTACTAGTTTTGAACTGCTGCTAAAGAATTTGATGATTCATATTTAACCAAGACCCTTTACACATCTTTGGATCGCCCAATACTTGAGTATTGTTCCAGTATTTGGTCCCCGGGGTACAAAAATCATATAGATCGGATTGAATCGCTTCGCTTTACGCGGTCTTAACTGGAAATCAAATCAACATCTTCCACCTTATAGAAATAGACTTCTTCTCATTAGTTTGCCAACTTTAGAGAATAGAAGAACATTACTCGGGGTAATGTTCCTTCATAAACTGATTATCGGTGAGATAGACTCCACTGACCTTGTAAGCAGACTGAATTTTTGTGTTCCTGCGAGAACTACAAGACCTATGTACTCTTTCATTTACCCATTCTGCAGCGTAATTTTGCCAAATATAGCCCTCTTCGCAATTTGTGCTTGCGCTATAATGAACTGTACAGCTGTATTAGTTTTGAGTATTCGATTGCTGCTATCCGTAAGGAAATACTCTCACGTCTGGCATGATATTTTTAAAGATTTTTAAATAAGATGTCAATTTTATTTCAATATTAATTTTAACTTATTTTTTTTATTTTTGATTTGATTTATGTATTAATTAAAATTTAACTTAATTAATTTGATTGTTTATTTTTTATTATTTAAGTTTTTAAGTTTTCTTTCCTTGTTATATGTATTGTATCTTATATCCAGTAGTCGACCGCTTTGTGTCTGTGTTGACTTTAACAAACAAATAAATAAATATAGACAAAAATGTTGGTCATTTAACGTATGTACCTTTTAATAATATGCCACGCCCATAAATTTATTGAAATATTTTTAATTCAAATCTTATTAGTTATTACAATGTATTACCTTTGTTATAGTACTGAACACCTTTTAATCAACGTTGCAATATTTTAAATAAATACGATTTAAGTAAAATAGGTAATAAATTATGTGGACAAAAGTGTTCGTCACCTTGAATTAATTAATAAAATTAATGAAGTATACTAGTTTCTGATATTTGGTTTGTCTTCCTTCTTGAAGCCGATTAGGCATTGAGTGTACCAATTTTTTGGAAACATCAGGACCGATTTTACCAAATTCTTCCTTTATAAATTCCTTTAGTAAGTTTTTTGATGTTATATGGCGTTCTCTGATCTTTCTTTCAAGATGATCCCATAGATGTTCTATGGTGCTGAAAGTGATAATCGGATTCTATGTATAGTTTTCGCGCGCTCTTTGCCAAATTTTCTTTTAGTATACTCAAGTAGGCATATTTATCCATTGTATTTTCTATAAATACGAGTATAAAGTGCCCCCTTTATATACTCACACTTGTGGGTATGCAGCCCACGCGCACACCTGCCGCAAAATCCTCAAATTTTTTTTTTTTTTTTTGAAAAATGAATATACTTAGTTCCGTTTATCCTTGTTCACAGTTTATTTGCAATAATTTGCTTATATAGAACACTTTTAGTCTTACTTAAGTTATTTTAAACTTTATTTATAACTAGCAGACCCGGCAGACGTTGTTCTGCCCCAAATTTGGTATATCTGCATACATTTTAATAAGCTTTTTCCGTCTAAATCTGCCCTCGCCCCTCTACACTTTTTCCTAATCTATGTATTCACTCCTCCCTCTGTATTTTTCGCTTCATCTATCTCCATCTTCGTCTCATTCTATCTCTTTCTCAGTCTCCTCTCTTTTCTCTTCTCTCAAGTTTTTCTCATTCTTCTTCATATCTTACTGCCAGCCCCAGAGGGTGGTATGTATTTTGTTCCAGTCCCATTCCGAGTCTCAGTCCCAGTCCCACTCCGAGTCTCAGTCTCAGTCCCAGTCCGTCTATGGTATACTTCCCGGAAAAAAGCATCGTAAATACTAATATAGGCAAATTTATATACCAAATTTCAGGCAAATCGAATGGGACGTATGTAAATAGGTATGTGGGTATTATTAATTCATGAATTTATTTCGGATTTGCATGCATATTTATCAGTTTTGCCAGGTTGATGCGACTAAATCGAATATCACAATGAAAATTACTTAAAAGCTTTCAGCAACAGCTTTCATTTGATATCCAAAATATACACACATTCTAGGGGTATCCGGGTCCATGTTTTGGCCTATATCTCGAGACCCTGGTCACCAGTAGGTATGAAAACTATCCTGTATTAAAGCACTCATCAACAGCTTTCATTTGATATCCATATTGTATAAACATTGTCTCGGGGTATCCGTGTCCACGTTTTGGCCTATATCTCGATACCCTAAACACTCAGCGGTATAAAAAATTATCTGTAGTAAAGCACACATCAACAGCTTCAATTTGATACTCATAATGTAAAAATGCATCCTAGTGTTACCCTGATCCACGTTTTGGCCTATATCTCGAGACCCTAGTCACCAATAGGTATGAAAACTACCCTGTATTAAAGCACTCATCAACAGCTTTCATTTGATATCCATATTGTATAAACACATTCTAGGGGTGCCCGGGTCCACGTTTTGGCCTATATCTCGAGACCCTAGTCACCAATAGGTATGAAAACTACCCTGTACTAAAGCACTCATCATCAGCTTTCATTTGATATCCATATTGTATAAACACATTCTAGGGGTACCCGGTTCCACGTTTTGGCCTATATCTCGAGACCCTAGTCACCAATAGGTATGAAAACTACCCTGTACTAAAGCACTCATCAGCAGCTTTCCAGCCATTTGATATCCATATTGTATAAACACACTCTAGGGGTGCCCGGGCAGTTGCTTCCCAAGGCAGTCGGTTCTATGTACCGGAGCGACTCGGGATTTTTCCCGACCAAGGACTGTCATTTCAGTGTAACCCCATTTAATTTGTTGCGTCCCTCCCACAAATTGTCATCCTGCCAGCAGCTCCTTGCAGCGGGACTGCTCCATATTCTCTTGCTCCGGGAAGGTATCGAATCCAATCCGGGTCCGTCTCCTGACCCCGGTCCTGAGAAATGGTTTTGCTGCATCTGCCGGAAAATAATCTTTTTAGGACGGTCATACTCTGTTCAGTGTGTCTCGTGTGAGGGATGGTTGCATCGGACAGGTTGTTCTGGGCTTGATCCCAAAACCCGACGTCCACGTAACTTTTATAAATCTTTTGTGGCTCCTTGCTGTTCACGCCCAAGGGCGTCCCGCAGTCTACGCCTAAGCATCCCCCACTACCTGCCAGCAGCCCCGCTGCTCAGCAAGCCACAACAAGTACCCGCGGCGCCAACAACTCAAACAGCTGCTACCACTCATAACTACTATCTTCGTAGTAGAGTCGGTAGCAATGCTGAGCATCAGCCCCTGCCCCCGTCTTCTCTCCTCAACCCAGGCGCAGTCACCCGTCACTTACCCCCAGAGTGGCGACGTCTCCCCTCATGCACTTCAGAATTCTGCAGTTAAACTGTAATGGACTAACTGGGAAGATTACGGAGATAGTTGATTTCATGAAGCGGCACAACATCCGCATTGCTGCGATTCAAGAGACTAAACTCACAGCAAGATCTACATTGCAGACCTGCTCTGGGTATAATGTCCACAGAAAAGGTCCCGAGAGCGGAAATGGAGGCGGACTCGCGTTTATCATACACCACTCTGCAATATTATATATTTGATCCTGGCATCGACCGCAGGGACAATGTCTTAGAACGTCAAGTCCTATCTGTCCGGTCAGGCGATGCAAACCTAGAAATCATCAACATCTACATCCCTTCTGCCACCTGTTGCCCCAGTGGATACCGCCCTAATATCAGAGCCTTACTGGCAACAATCGTATTATCTTAGGCGATTTCAATGCCCCTCACGATCTATGGCATTCAAATTTGCGGGCGGACAGTAGGGGTGAGATGTTGGCGGATCAAATAGAAGAAACGACGTTCTGCACAATAAACAGAGACGCCCCCACACGTATGGTAGGAAGCTGTCACAGTTCGCCAGATATCTCAATCGTGAGCGCAGAACTCGTAAACTGCGTCAACTGGCAGCCGATGGTAACATTGGCATCCGACCATCTGCCTATACTTATTTCGCTCGTGCGTATTGCCGACTCCATCGTCACAAAAAAACGCACTTTCATAAACTTCAAAAAAGGAAAGTGGGACCTCTTTGTTGCCCTCCCTATCCCGACTGATGCCCGCCAAGGGGAGCGTGCCTTCCGCAAGGTCATTGAATCCGCCTCGGCACGTTTCATTTCCGCCGGGAGAATTCCCGAAATTCGGCCCCACTTCCCGGCGGAGGCCGCAAACTTAGCGAGAGAACGTGACCTTATAAGACAGCTTGATCCAGGCCACCCCCAAATAAGGGATATAAACCAACGCATCAGATTGCTTGTGGATGAACACAAGCGGGCGAAATGGGAGGAGCACCTAAGAGGTTCTAACCTCTCTACCGGTGTGGGTAAACTTTGGTCCACCGTAAAGTCCCTATCGAATCCGTCTAAGCACAAAGACAAAGTTTCCATCGCCTTTGGCGATAAAGTGCTGTCGGATGCGAAAAAATGCGCGACCGCTTTCTGCCGACAATATATAATGCATTCTACGGTCGACAAAGATAGACGGAGGGCCAACAGACACGCACATAAACACAAATTCAGCGCGTCACCAATCACAATCACCGCTAAAGAGGTTGAGGACGCCATTGGTCACGCTAAACCAACCAAAGCAGTGGACCCAGACGGCATAGCCATGTCGATGCTTAAAAGCCTAGGTAAAGAGGGTTTCAAATATTTAGCGCATGTCTTAAACCTGGCTCTTTCCACTTTTGTCATACCCGAGAAATGGAAAATGGCCAAGGTGGTCCCGCTACTAAAGCCTGGGAAACCAGCTAACATAGGATAGTCGTATCATCCGATATCTCTCCTATCGCCAGGAGCAAAGACGCTTGAAGCCATTTTGCTCCCCTATTTCCAAGCAAATTTGCAACTAGCCTGTCATCAGCATGGCTTCAGAAAACTCCATAGCACTACCACCGCGCTAAATGCCATTAGCACCCAGATAAATTGCGGTTTAAATCAAAACCCCCACCATAGAACAGTTCTCGTAGCGCTAGACCTATCAAGAGCTTTCCATACGGTCAACCATGACTCGTTACTGCAAGACCTGGAAGGGTCTACCCTTCCCCCATGTCTTAAAAGGTGGACTGCAAATTATCTGGGTGGTCGGCAGGCATCGGTGCAATTTAGAAACGAAACATCAAAACCAAAAAGAATTAAACAGGGGGTGCCACAGGGTGGTGTCCTGTCCCCACTTTTGTTTAATTTCTACATATCTAAGCTACCTTCACCACCGGAAGGAGTCACAATCGTTTCTTACGCCGATGACTGCACAATAATGGCCACAGGCCCAGGCCCACAGATCGATGAGCTATGCAATAGAATAAACGGCTACCTCCCTGATCTCTCCAGTTTTTTCGCCTCGCGAAACCTGGCATTATCACCGACTAAATCTTCCGCGACCTTATTTACAACATGGACATCCCAAATGTCGACCATTTTGAACATCCACGTGGATGGTACTACGCTACCGACTGTCCCACAATCCCCCAAAATCTTGGGTGTGACGTTTGATCAGGATGTACATTTTGGTGAGCACGCAGCCGCAATTGTTCCGAGAATTCAGAGCCGTAACAAAATCCTCAAATCCCTCGCTGGCAGTACTTGGGGAAAAGATAAAGAAACGCTCATGACTACATACAAAGCAATTAGCCAGCCGATTACGTGCTACGCGTCACCCATATGGTCGCCAAGCCTAAAAATTACCCACTGGAAGAAGCTACTTACTTACTTACTTAATTGGCGCTTAACCGTCTAAACGGTTATGGCCGTCCAACAAGGCGCGCCAGTCGCTCCTTCGCTCCGCCAACCGGCGCCAATTGGTCACACCAAGGGAGTTTAAATCGTTTTCCACCTGCTCCTTCCAACGGAGTGGGGGCCGCCCTCTACCTCTGCTTCCATAGGCGGGTTCCGATAGAAACACTTTCTTGGCCGGAGCATCATCTTTCATTCGCATAACATGGCCTAGCCAGCGCAGCCGCTGCGTTTTAATTCGCTGGACTATGTTGATGTCTGCGTATAGCTCGTACAGCTCATCATTAAATCTTCTTCGGTACTCGCCATCGCCAACGCGTAGAGGTCCATAAATCTTTCGAAGAACTTTTCTCTCGAACACTCCCAAAGCCGCTTCATCTGCTGTTGTCATGGTCCATGCTTCTGCCCCATATAGCAGGACGGGTACGATAAGTGACTTGTAGAGTATGATTTTCGTTCGCCGAGAGAGGACTTTACTTTTCAATTGCCTACCTAGTCCAAAGTAGAAGCTACAGGCCTGCCAAAATACTGCCCTCAGAATCGCCATGGGCTGTCTTCTTATGTCCCCAGAACACCATCTGCATAATGAGGCGAGAATACTCCCCATCAGGGAGAGAAATGAGATGCTGACCAAACAGTTCCTGTTGAATACCCAGAAACCTGAGCATCCCAACAGACATCTGATTGATGAACCAGCACCGCCTAGGGGCTTAAGGAGTCATCTCCGTAAGCATTTTGAGGAAATACGGCACCTGAGAACCCAGCCGTATGAAGCGAAAAAACAAGCAGGTCCTTGGTGAACTCCACAAACAGGCGTCGGACCTTTATGCCGGGAATTACCCGGTGAATCCTGTACTCAAAGAAAAGTATCCAAAACTCGCGGAAGAGGAACGCATACTCCCCAGGGGAACGCGTGTCACTCTTGCTCACCTTCGTTCTGGATACTGTAACAGGTTAAACTCTTACCTATCCAGAATCAACCCCGACATACAAAATGTATGCCCCGCCTGCAATGTGTCCCCACATGACACCAACCATCTCTTTAATTGTAATGTGGAACCAACGCCTCTAACACCCCTTTCCCTATGGTCCGCCCCTGTTGAAACAGCAAGTTTCCGTGGACTCCCGTTAGAGGATATTGATGACAATTTGTGATCGGTCGCGGCTGTTAGGTAGGGCGAAGCACTGCTACAAGAACAACAACCACAGGGGTGCCCGGGTCCATGTTTTGGCCTATATCTCGAGACCCTAGTCACCCAGGGGTACGAAAAATACCCAGTGTCAAAGTACTCATAAACAGCTTCCATTTGATATCCATATTGTACAAACACTTCCTGGAGTTACCCGTGTCCATGTTTTGGCCTATATCTCGAGACCCTAGTCACCCAGGGGTACGAAAAATACCCAGTGTCAAAGTACTCATAAACAGCTTCCATTTGATACCCATATTGTACAAACACTTCCTGGAGTTACCCGGGTCCATGTTTTGGGTTATATCTCGAGACCCTGGTCACCCGTTATCAAAGTACTCATTATATAAACCTTCCGCGTGGAAAAATACATATATATGACAATTTTCCTAATAATCGGTCCAGTAGTTTTTGAGTTAATCGATGACATACATACAAACATTCATTTATATATATATAGATACATGGCTAAACCGATTTGGGATTTCAAAATCAACTAACCATCATCTCTTCTTCCTGTATCTTTCCTAAAAATTTCATGGCAATCTTTCTATCCGTTCTCGAGTTATGGAGTGACAATCAAAATGTACACTTCTCCGCCACCGTGTTTAACCGTAGTTAGAATATTCTTTGGATGTAATGTGGTATTCTGCCTTCTCCAAACCAAAGTACGCCAATCTGACCGTTAAACACAGAACTCACACTCATCGGAAAATATCACCTTGTCCCAAAACTCAACTTTCTTGCATACATGCTTTTGACCAAATGAAAGTCGCTTAACTCGTTGGCGGTGGAGTGGTTGTATGTCGTCTGCTGGGGTCGGTATGTGGTTGTATGTCGCAGCGTTGATTAAAAGGTTTTCAGTACTATAACAAAGCTAATACATTGTAATAACTAATAAGATTTGAACTAAAAATATTTCAATAAATTTATGGGCGTGGCATATTATTAAAGGGCACATACGTTAGGTTAGGTTAGGTTGCAAGGGCTGAGCTGGACACTATGGTAACAGCTCACTACTTAGGCCACCAATGGGCCCATTGCAATACCTTATACGGTCTCAAAGAGGCCCCCTACCCTGCCTAAAGCGGGTCTAACCACCTCGTGGAAATTATAAATTTTGCTAGAGCCTTTACTTCATAGCTAGAGACCTCAGCGAGGTCATGTAGAAAAGGTTTACCAAGGAAGGCCAACCTACGCCGACTAAGCGCTGGACAATGACAGAGAAGGTGCTGGACACTCTCTTGCGACAATAGTCGAAGGTCGTTACCCACATTCTAGCACCATGCGAGCCTATTAAGCAATGCCCTGTTAGAACCCTTATCAGGGACGATAGAACTGATTTGTTTAAAATCAGAAGCGCTTCTGTGTGCCACTTGTCATATGAGGGCCAGGTTTGCCTGGATGTCTCACACGATGATATGGCTGACCATAGTCCATTTGCAATTCTTATAGTGCTTGTGTTCACACGAAGCCTAAAAGTGGCCATGGGTATACCTACCGAATCATTTCCCGGAAGGATAGATATGGTCGGTGGTGCCTCTTCTGGCCAGCTCGTCTGCTCTGCAATTGCCTTCAATATCCCTGTGCCCAGGTACCCATATAAGGCTGATACTGAAGTGCTGACCCATCTCGTTAAGAGATCTGTGGCATTCAGTGACCGACTTTGCGTTGTCGACGAATGAGTCCGCGGCCTTTAATGCGGCCTTGTCAGCATTTCCGCTTGGTAAACACTACAGTAATCTGGTAGGCGAAAAGAGACCTCTAGACCCAGATCCGGCGAAAAGAGGCCTGCTCCCACCTTCCCTTCAAGCTTAGAACCATCCGTGAATATGTTGATGGCACCCGGTACCGTATGTTGTCTGGTAAACCAGTCTTGTCGCGATGGTATATATATACTATAGTTTTTTACGAAGACGTTCTTTGGCGTGCAGTAGTCAGTGCGCACCGGTATTTGGACTGGGGCGTTCGTGCCCAGGATTGTTGCGTGTCTACTAGATCCATTTGACCAGAGACCTGTTTCCCTTATGCGTAGAGCGGCGATGACCGCTATTTTCTTCGCCACCAGGTCAAGAGGTGGAAGGTATAGCATTGTATTGAATGCTTCAGATGGAGTGGAGCCCAGAGCCCCGGTGATGCAGAGCTCCGAACTCCGTTGCACCTTTTGAAGCGTTTTAAGATAGGTAGTTTTAGCTAGTGCAGGCCACCAGACCAAGGCACCATAAAGAAGAATCGGGCGCACAATGGCTGCATAAATCCAGTAGGTCACCTTTGGGGAGAATCCCCAGGAGGTGCAAATTGTCCTTTTGCAGGTGAACAGCGCTGTTGCTGCCTTCTTGCATCGCTCCACTATATGGTCACTCCATAATAGCTTCCTATCCAGAATGACTCCCAAATACTTGACTTTATCGCTAAACGCTAAAAACGTACCCCCAATTCTTGGCGGTGTTAGATTTGGTTCTTTGTACCTCCTCGTGAAGAGGACAAGCTCGGTTTTATCCGGGTTGACTTCCAAACCTTGGCTGTAGCCCAGTGCGAAATTTTGGATAGTGCCCCTTCCATTAGGTTGCAAAGAGTTTGCGGAAATTTCCCCCGCATGGTGACGCAGATGTCATCTGCATACGCGATCACTTGGTGACTTTCTGATTCCAGATTCCATGAGGCGTAGTAGTTGGTTGACGGTAACCACCCAAAGTAGCGGAGAGGGAACACCTCCCTGCGGAGTGCCTCTGCCGACCGGTCTGTGGATCACGCATCAACCTAGCTCAGTTTTAATCTGCCTACGCGTAAGCAGATTGTATATAAACTCCACCAGGCACGTGTCCACCCCCAGATCGGTAAGCGCCGAGGTGATGGCCTCCGGGAGAACGTTGTTGAAGGCATCCGCTATATCTAGAAATGCCACCAATGTGTATTCCTTGAGGTCTAGTGACCTTTGGATAACGGATACCACTGAGTGCAAGGCCGTGTCAGTTGACCTGCCCTTAGTATAGGCATGCTGAGCTTGCGAAAGAACCGACTGCTCAATCCTCCTCCTGATGTAGTCCTCTAGGAGTCTTTCGAGTGCTTTCAGCAGAAAAGAAGATAAGCTTATAGGCCTTTAATAATTTGGTTTAGAGTGGGAGGGTTTCCCTGCCTTGGGGATAAAGACCACGTTGACTTTCCTCCACGATACTGGTACGTAATTGAGCCTAAGACAACCTATAAACATCCCTTTAATCCAGGGCCTTATAAGTTCGGCAGTATACTGTAGCTGAGCCGGAAAAATTCCATCCGGCCCCGGCGATTTATAGGGCTTGAAGGTCTGTAAAGCCCAATCTATCCTTTTATCATCTGGGATTTCGCTTATCAGCTGATCATTAGGTGACCCTCCGCTGACAATACTTGAAGACACGCCCGCACTTGCTGGGAAGTGCGTATCCATTAGCAAGTTTATGGTTTCAGCGCTGGAGTCCGTCCAGTGCCCATACGGCTTTTGGACGTAACTTCGCTGAGTTGGAGATTTCGATAGCACATTCCTTAACGGGAGGCCGCAGATGTGGATTCAATCCTGCCGCAGAAATCGCTTTCCATTTCGGGATTGCTTTTTTATATATATTTATTTTCGCTTTATAAGCAGCCCATGAGGATTCATTTCCACCATGCTTTGCTTTATTAAAGGCCGCCCTACATGACTTCCTAAGCTTATCAAGATCGGACGACCACCATGGCGGTTTGTGAGTTTCCAAAACCTTTTTAGTCGGGCAAGCCCTATCTAAAGCATTCCTACATTTTTGACTGAAATTATTTACAAACACGTCTAGCTCCTCCTCGCTTTCTGGGGCTCGCACTTCTTCAGATAGCTTTTTACCTATTATCTTCTTATAGTAGCCCCAGTTCGTTCTTCTAATATTTTGTATGTACTTAGGACTTGTGTGCGCCTGTGATATAGAAAAGCTTATATATCTATGGTCAGAAAAGGAGTGGTCCTTTAGAACTCTCCATGAAACGATCAGGTCACTGAAAGAGTCTGTGACCAGGGTTATGTAAAGGACCTCTTCGCGGCTCCTCGTAATGAAAGTGGGATCATTTCCCCTATTACATATACTTAGATTAGTGCCTAAAAGATAGTTAAATAAAGACTCACTTCGGTCATTTGTATTAGAGATATACGCCGCCGATTTTGGTCCCTTTTCGCACGCCGCCGCCGAATGTCAAAAATATCGGCGCGGCGGCACGGCGTCCGGCGCGTTACTATATTTTCTACTCGTTTAAGACTGTTTAGGCCATTTATTGTTTATGTCGAAAACTGGTCGGATATGGTCGAAAGTTGTATCAACGGATACGCATCACTGCCAGTTATAAGAAACTAATTGGGAAATTTAACTCTTTATAACTATTCAAATTGATTTTCACACTTCATCCTTCAACACCCAAGTATCCCGGTTTGATGGCGGTCCTATCCAAAACTAGTCCCTTGGAGTGAATCACATTGATTATAGCCTATCAACCAAGATTAAATATCACTTACACGTTACGGCTCCTTTTACAAATGTGAATACGTAGGCACATATATCTACCAGGTGAGGCTCTGTCCTTCGCAAGAACATTCAAAGTGGTGAAGCAAAAGCTTTCCCAAGACAGTGGAACTAATGACCGTGTGTGATACTACCCTAACGTAGTGGACAGTCGAACTTGTCTGAAAACTGAAGCTACGCGGTCATCCATGATGAGCTCCTATATCGTAAGGCCGGAAAACAGTAGTTAACAACTTTCAACTTAAAATCCGTCGACTTTCATTCTAAATTTGATTTAACGAAGACTATTGAAATCAATGTTGTGAACACAAACGTCTGCAATCTTTGGTCTACATTTTAAAAATTTTATCCAGGGTGCTTGTAAAATTTTAATTATGTAGATGCGTCGAGGATTATACGATTTTCACCCATGACGCAATGACATTCACTTAGACTGCTTATGATTTCGAGGGCGGCATCCTTGGCCGAATAGTCACTCCCTAACGTTTCAAGGTATTTCTCTTGTGTAGCTCGGCAGCATAGCGCGACAAAAGCATCCGTTGGAAAGTCTTCGGAGCTACACCTAGAGCTTGAAGGAAAGTGACGTCGACGAAGGTATGAGTTCGAAGTCGCAGTCCTATAGCTTCTGTACTGGCATATGGTGTGAGGCTCAGGAGGCGTGGTAGCGACTGGTGGTAGGGATTCCTACTGTTCGCACATCGGGAATTGTAGCTCTTAAAAACAGCAGAAAAAACTGGAGGCGCCCTGTGCCACGAGAGTCAAGAGTATTAATAGACCATTAATAGCAACCCTAAGTCGCCTTTATGATTTAAAGAAATTGTGTTCGCGACGATTATTAGGAGTTAACCCTAGGTGAAACTACGCTTTGCACGAGATATACAAGCAAAAGTGTGACTATTTTATGTATCTCTATTTCTTTTCAGCAGACGTAGCAGTACCAATTCCAAAGACCGGGGTTAGGTTCGAAGCCTCTCTGGAGCAAGCGAACGAGGGACAATCCCTTCGCAAGGAGCTACTCCTGAAAATGTTTGAACGGTCTGCGAGATTTTGATGCAAAACCCCGGATCTTTCCGAAATGTCCAACACGTTGATTTCCTTAAATACATATAAACAAAACCTTTCCTAAATATTATGTTTTTAAATAGAAAAATCAAGCTTTTAAAGTAAGAACACCGGCCTACGCCGGCGCCACCGGTATATAATAGATCCTACGCCGCCGCCGCCGATAAAGTGATCGGCGTAAACCTCTAATTTATATCACTGCTGCCCCACTGGGCGTGATGAGCATTGGCGTCGCCTCCGAGTAGGATGAAACCGTTTAGTGGATTTGCCGCTCTCACGAAATCCCTGAAATTATCCGGTGGTAATGAGCCTTGGTGATCTTGCGCTAGGTAGAAGGAAGCAAGTTTAAAGCTCCTCCCTAACACCTCGACGCTAACCGCTGTCAGATCCCCATCGCTAAAATTGGGTCGAAGAAAAACATTAAGAGTAGACTTAGCCTATATACATGTGCAAGGCTTACCCTTTTCCTGAGCGCTATAAAGCTTATACGTTGGTGTCCGCAGGCCGCAGATCCTATTATCAGCGACCCACGGCTCCTGGACTAGTACGATGTCTACCGCACCTGAAGACATGTGCAGTAGGAGTGTAGCTGATGCTGTTTTGCAGTGATGCAGGTTTATTTGGAGGACCCGAATCACTGTTTGTTTGCGCTCTCCTCCATGAGCGTCGCGTCAAAATCGCCATCCTCCAGAAGCTGACCCTCAGAGTACAACCCTCTGAGAGCCAAGCTTCTGCTCGAGCCTGACGAAGCGTAGCCACCAGCTTCTTCGCCCTCGTCTACCTCCATCTCGTCTTAACCGGGGGGGGGGGGGGGGGGGGAGTTCAACCTCCGTACGAGACGCAAGGTTTATCAAGGCTTTAACGTCAGCCTTATAAACCTTAAGGCTTATATTCTTGAAGCCGTATCTTACCCTGAAATCCTACCTTTTCAACGCTTCGACGCTTGCGCTGTCGAGCAGCAAGACTATCTGCATCGTGGCCCGTTCAGTCTTCCCCACGTTAACCACCTTCCAGTTTTGGGTCGGTAGACCCGGGTTGTACTCCTGGAGCAGCATATACGTTAAATGGCCAACACTTTTGTGTATATGTGGAATGAATACCCGTTCGCTGGCCAACCAGAATCGACAACTGTAACAATAAAGAGGGAAGATTTTTGACCGATAAATACTCTGCCGAATATTGAAACATTTCTCGAAATAGTGGTAAAAAATCAACCCGTGGATTTCAGAGAAGAGCGAAGAGGCGTTTAACCACGTAAGATCAAACTAGAAAAAAGAACTAAATAAAAAGAAGAGTTTACTTGCGGCCCACAATGAAAATTGATTACATTTTAAGAGTGAATAAAAGAAAAACTTATTAACAGATAAGTAAAAACAAAATACAAAATACAAAAAAACCGAATGAAATTTTCGGGGAACTGATTAGAATAAATTTGAATTCCGATAGTATGAACCTGGTTGCAAAACGTAATCTCTACATAAAATTGGAATCGGTCGGTATCTGTACATTTGGATATTTGAACAATTGACAATGTGATAAAAAAAAGCTGGTGACGAGAGTTTCGACAAGCTTTATTGTTATTTATCAACGCCATTACGAGATATAGGATATCTTGGTTTTAATAAGAGAAATTAGCCGTGTTTTTTTTTTTACATCTATAGACGTTTACGCTTAAACTTTATATGGACTGCTAAGCGTCAAACTTTAAATACACCTCTGAAATGCTGCGCATAAAATTTGTGCTACTAAATTTCAATACGCATTATACTCAAATGTAACTGAAATATGTGTCTATGTTTCACCCTTTACACTAATTCTATGTATTCTATGTGTGTCCACTATTCATCGCAACTGATTCAGCTATATGTTATACATTATGGCCACCAGAGGTTTGTGTCTCCGATTTTAGGTACACCCTGTTCTGCAGCTAGTTATTTAACCTGCCGCTAGATGGGTCTCCTAAGCATTATATAAGCGAGGATAAGCCTTTTTTACACAAACGTATACGCTTTTAAAAAAACACGGCTATTGTAAAATGTGATAAGTAGTAGAATTCACTAACTTTTAACGGAGCTTGTCAAAATTTTAACTGGCGATTTTTCGAGGTGACCATTATTATTAGTTTAAATGGAATGATAATGGAATTTCATACAATGTTGACGTGATAACCTCCGCAGAGAGATTTTAGGCCAATCTTCTCTTTTAACCTTTGTCGTGCTCCTTTTAATGTTTGAACTGTCACCACATTAGCGATGTCAGAACCAAGTTAGTGAATAGCAAAGTAGCTATTACACGTAAAAAATCGTTAGTTGAAATTTCATTAAGTAGCATGTTACAAGTTAGGGGATTCGCCCACAGTAATTGCACTCACTATTTTATAACGATGCGATCTATTGAGATTTTAGGTAAGGCTTTTCGTTTGCCATACCGATGTGTTTGTCAGTTTCTCCCAGTGGGATAGGGGGCTTAGAACATACCCGCAGCAGGTATGCCTGTCGTAAGAGGCGACTAAAATACCAAATTGATTCAAGGAGTTGTGTAGTGCAACCCTTTTTTTGGCGATCCAACCAATTGTTCAGCACATCGTATTTATCGTATAAAATAGTCGAAGGCTTTTAAATCTTTATTTAATAAATTCGAGAAGAAAATTGTTACAAATTGAAGAGTTTGAAATAAAATACCTAGTTAGATTTGGTTTTTTCCCAACCGCTCTCTTTGCTTGCACTTATTAGAATAGTGATGAAACAATTCGAACAAGTTTACATTCGGACAGGAGCGAGGGTTGCCAATAGAGACAAATAAAACCAAATGTATGCTTATATTACGTTAACATTTTTGGGACTAAAATTATTGGTGGCGGAGTTTCTAACACCTTTCATTGGATTGCCAGCACAATATATAGCTTCTCCAAGCGAATTGTCAACCTTACCTTCTTGAATCCTGTTTCTTTAACAGCCAAGCCTCTGGCGACCCCAAGTTCCGCATGGATCTAGGGGGTGGGAGGGCGATATGGTCTTTTCTTGGTTATACCAAATCGTTCACGAGATGGTCGGGCTAGTACCTTAATGGTGCTTGTTACCGGAACGTACCGGATATGTATCCGGTAAAGGACCACCAACATCGATAATACTCCCCAAAGCCTTCGGCTTGATTTTAACCACGCTTACGAGATGATAATTATATTTAGTTTAAATGGAAAAAAGTGGCTTAGCAATAACCTTTTTATGAACACATGTCTAAGACAAAGCATAAGAACAATTTGTGGCTGCATCAACAACAACAACAATTTTTAGCTACGTTAGTGAGAAACCCAACCACAAATTCTCTGTAAAATTTACTACATTCACATTACTCAAATATCCAGGCCTACGTAGTAGCGGGTATTAACTAGTTATGAAGTATATTTAATCATTTAAGTTATAATTTTAAAGGTCGCCAAAAATCTCAAATTAATAATTTAGGGTTTAGGCCTAAGCAGTTATAAATAATTACATTTTTTAGATAAGCAAGGTCCAATATCTCGCTATCTAAAAGTACATTTATACGGCACCGAATGCGTCATCTTGGGTGCAAAAATCCAAATGCGATTTCCGAAATTACTTATATGGTCACATATCACCGCATTTGATCTTCAAATGCAATCCACACGGCTTTTGGCATTTTCTTATAAAATAAACCCCGGAAAGTACACAATGGTTAACTATCATAATCTTAAGCTACCATTACTCATACTAAGGCCTGTTTTTTCTGTGCGAGTTTTAACTCCAGTTAAAGTTTACTATAGTTTAACTTTGCCACTTTGTTCGATAACATAAAATTTTGCTACTCATCTCAGCTTGGCTACGGCTGTCGTCAAGCTTCGCTTCTTCGTGGTTGTGGTCTGTAGCCGCCGTGTTCAATGTAGTTAGGCCTATTGTCTACACATTTGTAATGGACAAAACACCCCGTAAAGCCTAATATTACATTTCCACTGGCCACAAATGCGTGCTTCCCAATGAGTCATTCGAAAGCGTCTACATCGCCGTCGCACAGTGGCGCCTCTGCCGTTAAATCATGGCAAAAATCAAAAAAATCATAAAAGCGTTCGCTAAATCTAATACATGTTTCTAATAGAGAATTTTCCAGGGATCAAGAATATACAACTGTTTTTTCACAGAAAATTATAGTTTACCAGGTAGAGCCAGCCGCTCAAAGTTGACCAATTTTCAACAATGGGGAAAATTTTAAATTTTTCTTCTTTGTCGTTGTATTTAAAATGGTTTTGTGAGTAAATAAGGCGGCCGGTTGTCGTTTTCTTGTATAGTAATTAAAGATAATTTAATTTAGGATTGAAACAAAAAAAAAATGTTTTTTTTTTGTAAAAGTTGGCGGATATACCGCTTTTCTAAATGCCTATTTTTAGGCCCTTTTTAAAACTTTGATGGAAAAAAAATGTTAATATGTGCTCCGTCAAATTAACAGTAGTTATTTGTGAAATATTCAGTTACCTAAATTCATAAAGTCTACTTGCGTCCAGCTGCAACTTCACTTTTTACATCAAATAAAGTTAAACAACCTTGGGCATAAATCCGCGCCTGAGCAGGTATATATAATTCAGTACGGCAGTAAGGTCGTTTTTGTTATTGGAACTTGTTAACAACATAAATTTTTTTAGTTACGAATTGTATACCTAAAATTCATTGTAATAATTTGAGTAGGTATATAAAGCTAACCATCATACAATGCACATTATCATTCGTCTTTTGGAGATTAAGGAACTAAGTATTCTGTTTACTTAAATAAAGTGAATAGTATTTTTAAATATAGTTCACAGTTTAATATTTAGTCAGATACACTCGAAGCCAATTCTAATATGTATCTAGAAAACTCGAAACTATTTGCGGTGTTTAAATCTACAAAGTCAAGACGGGACTTCGTTGAGCCTATTATGAGAGAATTAGCGAGTGAAACAAGCATTAAAGAAAAGGAAGGCCTGGAAGAAAAAATTGGCTTACAATACATTATGATAGAAAGAAAATGGAAGGACGTCTATCGTAACAATTCAAAATTTCTAAGTAAGCATGAAAAGTGGCTAGCTGACAAAATTGTTTGGACGAAGAAACGCCTAGCACGTCAACCAATCCAACTAGAGGGATACCAACAAAACCCATAGAAGAGTGTTCTACATACACAAGGAAAATGAAGCTGTCTGATACCACAAAAGCTATGGTCATGACTCATCTTTCAGAAGCACCGGCTATTAAATATAAAAAAGACGAAGAAAACGTGAAGTCTCATATAACAGAAGCAGTTGCGGTAGCAAGTCCAGTGCGACTGATGAGGATCAAAAACAGCGTTCTCACACCACCAAATGCGCTACCTAGGAAATACACTCCCGAAGAAGCTTTGGCACTGTTTATAGATCTCGATTTAACGAAGAAAAAATAGATTATATTGCGTAAGTCATTATTGCAACGTAATGCCGATATTTTACCTGGATACAAAAAAATTACTCAAGCCAAGAAAGAAGCAGTTCCTCTAAGTCCCAAAATAACCGAAGTATCAGCTGAAATTGAGCTACAAAACCTAATGGATCATACGTCTACACGACTCCTTCAAAGTTTTACTGAAGAAAAGTTGAAATCACTGCCAAAGGAGCTAGCATTGATAACTAAGTGGGGCTGTGATGGATCATCAGGACAAAGCGCATATAAACAAAGAATAAATGTAGACGATGAAACAATTACAGATGGTAATATGTTTATGGCTTCTATTGTTCCATTACGACTAAAAGATGAAGCTTCAGAATATTGGAAAAATCCACGTCCGTCATCAACTATATTGTGCCGCCCGACATTATTCAAATACGAGAAGGAGTCTTCGGAACTCATAAAAGCTACAGTGAGTGATATAAAAAATCAAATTGCCAAATTAGAACCAACAATAATTGAAATTGAAGAGGGGAATGTCATTACAATAAAGCATGATTTTCTTCTAACAATGGTCGATGGAAAAGTTTTGAACTTAATAACAAATACGACATCTACAATGAAATGTCCAATTGGTAAGAAGAGCCAAAACGACTTCGAAAATCTCGATGATTCAATAACTGACGAACTAAATTATGAGTATGGAAAATCTCCTTTGCATGCTAGGATAAGATGTATGGATTTTGTTTTGAAGCTGGCTTATACACTACCACAACAAGGAGAAGTTTTCGACGACAATACAACATGTAAGGAGAAACAAAACAGGAGAAACAAAATAATTCAGGATGCATGAAGATTTTTTGAAAACGATGAAGTGACTGCTCGCATAACAAGAGTTGATAGAGATATTGTGAAAAGATTGGGAGTAATTTTAAATATTTTAAACTGCCATGAACCAGTTAATGGACCCAAATTTGGAGAATATGCATCTAAAACTACAGAGTTGCTGCTTCAAAAGTATCCTGAGAAG
Organism: Eurosta solidaginis; assembly: GCF_040869045.1. NCBI lineage: Eukaryota > Metazoa > Arthropoda > Insecta > Diptera > Tephritidae > Eurosta > Eurosta solidaginis. Next base: position 217,712,970 of record NC_090322.1, on the reverse strand, counting down.
AAACCTACGCCAACGGTACATAAAATTTTAGCACAGAGAAAAGATTTAGTAGAGTACCAGTGCTTACCATTAGGAGAATTATCTGAAGAAGCTCAATAATCTAAAAACAAGGACTACAATAGATATATATGTATGAACACCTGCAAAGTATCACGAGTTAGACAAAACGAAGACCTTTTCAACATGTTAGCTATCTCTTCTGATCCAGTTATATCATCTATGAGGTATGTAAGAACACAAAAAGATCTTACAGATGCGTATAGCTCAGAAGTGGTTGCTTTGTTAGATATATGTTCCAGTGACGATGACTATGTTAAGATAAAATAAGTTTCTCACTTCTTATCACAACAATGAAAAAGAGATTTACTTATCAATTTTGTTACTTTATTGAAAAATAAGATATCTATGTACAAGTTAATTTTTTATTTCAAATAAAAGAATTAATTAATTTAGTAATTTATAACTATATACTTTTCGGTATTGCATTTCTGTAAAGTTTATCAAATTTATTTTAAAGCTTAGGCATTTCGCTTTCAAACAAGTATTAAATTTTTATAGAAATCAATACGTCTATCGAGTTTGGTAAAGCGGTTACTAAGATCAAACTTTTTAGCATAAATGGGCAGTGCCACTCCCCTTTTCCAAAATTCGTCGGCTGTTTAATCTTCAGCTCAAATAAAATTTCATTGAACCACTTTCAATAACTTTTAGTTATTAATAAAATACATCTTTGGCTTGTAAATTAAAAAAAAAACTTAAAATTTTACGATTAATTTTGAAGCACCTTGTTATTGTGGCACTAAAAACGGACATTTGAGTTTTATAAGAGTATTGTCATTTAAAAGAAACAATACGTCTATCGATTTTGGTAGTTATTGATTACGTGACTACTTAGATACAACTTTTTTCATAAGTGGGTAGTTCCACGCTATCTTATCAAAATCATTAGTTTATCTTATTTAATGATTAAATACGTCATTATAAGACAAATCTCTTTTATTTTTTTTTATTTTTTACTAAAAACATTTTGTTTTTGCATTTTTCTAAAAATTTTCGACTTTGACGAATTTTTTTAAGCACCCTGTATCTGTGACATTCTGAGCTTTCACACAATAACACTTCAAATAATTAGCTTTCATTTGCATTCTAAATTTTTAAAATATCTTTCATTGGTTCAAAAGTTATGATTTTTGCAAAGAAAAAACTCAAAAGGCTCCACTGTGCGTCGTTCGCATTTCGCTTAACCTTCCCTGTAATACTTGACCGCCACGACACCAATCCTTCGCCTGAAAATGCACTGAATTAATTGATTGAACAGAATAGTTTAAAAATAGTTTATGTTAAAAGCATGTGTGGAACGCTTGAATAGAACTCATTTTCAGGACAAATGCCGTTAAATGCGATCAAATGAATCATTTTCGGAATGCGATTTATATAAGGAAATGCACCACATTTGGAATTTTTCGCTCAAGGTTAAATATTTGGCGCAGTGTAAATGTCCTCTAAGCAGTTTTTTTCATAAATCTTAAGAATGGGCGCTTTGAGCGAGTATAACTTTTATAGATACGTTGCGAACATGTTTCCGCCAGTTGAGTGATATAAATGTTATTTTATGAACGGCGAGTTGAGCCAAATGTCAAATGAAATAATTTGTTTCTTTTACTTACAGACAACATAACTTGCACAAAATGTTCAAGTGTGTTTGAAATACCAAGGGAACTATATCTACATGACAAGTTCGTACATAGTATATCTGGCTCCACCATACATTGTCCATGGTGCAAACATTCCAGCTTAATTCCAAAAAATGAACTAATGGACCATCTGAAAGCAAATCATTTTACATATTATTTGAAATATTTCCATATAATTAGTAGTCAAAACGTTGATATTAATTCAAAAAATAGTCGAAACACCATCGCGCTGGATTATGAGCTAACTAAAGACCAGGAGGATCAGAAATACGAGTGTCCGATATGTTTTATAAGATTCGCAAAACTTGAGTCATATGATACTCATATTAAAAATACACATGAGGAAATAACAACTTCTGATATGGTGGAAGCTGTGTTGTTGACTGGAGATGAAAATAGCAATCCTGATATTTCAAAGCCTTTTGATTTTTCGATATGCCCAAAGCGATTTCAGTCAAAAAAATCACTGGCTAAACACATTAGAAATAAGCATGAAGCGTCACCTAAAATCAACAATAACGAGTCAGAGGGTCAAATTTCTGATATGGTGGAACCTGAGTTGATGACTGAAGATGAAAATAGCAGTCCTGATATTTCAAAGCCTTTTGATTGTTCGATATGTCCAAAGCGATTTCAGTCAAAAAAATCTCTGGCTAAACACATTAGAAATAAGCATGAAGCGTCACCTAAAATTAACAATAACGAGTCAGAGGGTAAAATTTCTGATATGGTGGAACCTGAGTTGATGACTGGAAGTGAAAAAAGCAATCCTGATACGGTAAAGCCTTTTGAATGTTTATTATGTTCAAGGCTATATCAAACAAAAAGAACACTGGCTAAACACTTTAGAATTAAGCATAAAAGCACCTATAATAAATTAGAGGGTAAATTTTTTAAAGATAACCGAGGCAGTATGAATTCCGGGCACGAAAACCTACTTGCATCCAGATTAAAATCGAAAGGAAAATACATATGTTCATTTTGTCGTAAGTACCTATATATGTATGAAGTTTACAATTGTATATATAAAAAAATCGTAGCTAAAAAAAATTTACCATAATGGGCACGTGGCTCGTTAAATGGGAAAGCATTTCTTGTCAGCCTATCTGTTTTCTGTTTATCATTTTCGCCATATAATTTGCTATCATGTAAAGTAATTTATTTTAAGTTAGGCCCGGTTTTAGACGCCAACTATGGGACCCCCCCGCTCTGACCTGGAACTTATGAAAATTATAAAAGTTTGTTTTAATTACATATACAAATTTAAAATGTTTAGCTTTTATGTATGTATAATCTATAAGATCGTCCTAATCCCCCCCCTCGCCCCCTCCCAAGATCTGCAATTTGTAATACTTCGGTTGAAATATTTTATGAAATGAATAGTTTAGCTATATATTCATTTCAATTTCCATTTGTTTCGCTGTGGGTAAAATCAGCAGAAAAAATGTACTATTCTGGTATTTGAAGAAAGAATTGCGTACTTTTCGCTGAAATTTGGCAGCCTTGGTCACTATTTCATAATCACACAATCATAAGCACACATTTATAATGTTTCAAAACCAGTATAAGAGCTTTCAATACACGACCCGAAAAAAACGGAATAATAAGATATTCTTTCCAACAGGTTGTTTAGGGTTCACAATAAGCGTAAATTTTTCATGAAACATAAACTTTCTCATCAAGATCAATAAAAAATGAGGGTTTTCCCAAAAGTGTGAACACTTGTTATTTTCATCCTATAATTATTTAACCGGAATTTAAGCTTAACTTATTGCTTTTGCTGGTTCAAGACTCTGGCGGCGCCGTGGTGTAGTGGTAGTGTACTCCTCCTACCACACCTAGGGTGCTGGGTTCAAGACCCGCGCAAAAGCAACATCAAAATTTAAGAAAAAAGGTCATTCAACTACAAAAAAGCATTTCTAAGCGGGGTCGCCCTCGACAGTGGTTTGGCAAACACTCCGAAAAGTTTCTGCCATTAAAAACCTTCTCAGTGAAAATTCGTCTGCCTTCCAGGTGCCGTTCGGAGTCGGCATAAAAAATTAAAGCCCTATCCCGTATATTTGTAGGAAAAACTAAAAAGGGGCAAGATTCAAACTTGAACTAAATATTTTCTGAGTTAAATCGCGCCAAGTATATATTTGTTTTTTTTTTATTTTTTATCACGGTTCAGGCTTGCTTATTCAATCGTTTATTTGTCAATTTAGCAATGTCTGGCTCCGTCTTAAAATGCTGTGTAATTATTTCTTTGTGCTAAAAAAATCTGAGAACGTCTGTTAAGTGATCCTATTGCCCTACTATGAAAAAATATATACACACCAGAGAACTGCAAAAATCACAATTTTCTTGATTTAATCAAACACCAAAAGCATTCACATTCAATCATGCGAATAAACTCATATTGAATAAACTCATAATAGAATAAACTCGTAATTGAATATACTCAGCATCTGTCTTTACAAGACTCTGTTAGCATGATTGCGATCGAATGACCGAACAGGTTTTGCGTACGATTGTATTGATCAAACGAAGGCAAGCGGAGAATAAAATCAAAGCACGAGAATTAGTATTGTTAAGTTCGGCAAACACAATCGTAAGCAATGTTTATATTGTAACGAATTTGCTTGCAAATCCTCTTATTTGCAATCCTCTGCTAAGTTCGAATCACTAAACTGTTGAATAAATAACTCCAATTTGTAATAATGCAAAATGGCCTTTATTAAAGTACTTCACAATAACAAACTGTGCAACGAATAGCTTGCTTAATAACCACACTGATTGATAGCTCAATGAAACTCTACTATTCAAAATAACACTGCTATTGCTCGCTAGATATCGTCTTAATCAAACTGCTTGACAACTCAAATCAAACTGAATTACTTCTTACTCGCTTGCCCCGCTTTTATAGTTTACGCTGCATACTTCTAGGCTCTTCGATTTCCAGAACTTACTAGTTGTTTCGGCTACGTGCACAAATTATTGCTCTCTCTTGTGACAACTCAGATAAGATATATGCATGTGTTTGTGCATTGCCGCTCCGCTGCTCGTATACGTACATATATGTAGACGCAATTATTTATTCGTTTATGTAGATACATAAAGATTGAATTATTGATGTGAATGTTTGTAGTTTACAGTCTCTCGCGCGCACATAGGCATATAAGTGAATGCATCTGTGTGTGACATCGCTCTGGGCTGCCTTATATATGTGTATACTTGATTTAATTATTAACGTAAATACTGCTTGGCATGGCCTTAGCATCGCCTTAGTGATGGGATAATTTAGTGATGCTAATATCCGTGACACTGCCCTCCACCTAAGTCTGATCGTCCCGATCAGACAAATCTCTCGATCTAAACGTTGCTAGCCTTTCCAAATGGACCACCTTCATTTTGGTTCGTGGTTTACCGATGGTCTGTATGCGGTACACTACATCGTTGATCCGTTTTACAACTTTGTATGGGCCTTCCCAATTACACTGCAATTTCGGGGACAAACCTTTTTTTACGTTGTGGGTTGTATAACAGCACCAAATCTCCTTCCTGAAAACCTTCTGAATTAATTGCTTTATCATATCTGGCTTTCATCTTGTCACTCATAATCTTTGTTCGTTGCCTTATCAGATCATGTATTTCTCTTAGCTCTTCTTCCAAATCACTAGTGGATTTCCTGACATTTCTCTCCGCATTGGCATCTATCCCAAACTTCAAATCAGCTGGCAGTCTAAGGTCATTGCCAAAAATTACTTTTGCAGGGGTTTGGCCCGTTGTCTCATGCACTGCTGATCGGTAAGCCATCAAGAATAATGGTATGCGGGTATCCCATTCTTTATGGTACTTGTCCACTACTTTCCTTAAGTGCTCCTCCAATGTTCTATTGAATCGTTCTACCATACCATCGGATTGAGGATGCAATGCAGTTGTCCGTGTTTTTCGAATGCCCAATGACATACACATTTCCTGGAACACAGCTGATTCGAAATTCCTGCCTTGGTCAGAATGTAACTCCATTGGTACACCATACCTTGCAACCCAATTGTTTATAAACACTTCTGCTACCGTTTCCGCTTCTTGATTTGGGATTGGGTATACCTCTGGCCATTTGCTGAAATAATCCATAACTACCAGTACATATTTGTTTCCGCCGTTGCTAGTAGGAAATGGACCGGCGACATCCATAGCGATCCTTTCAAATGGCGCACCTGAGTTATATTGCTTCATCTGGCCATGACTTCGTGTTCTGGGCCCTTTCGCTCTGCTGCAAACCTCGCAGTTCGCAATCCACTCAGTGACCGACTGACGGCAACCAACCCAATAGAATCTCTGTTTAATCTTCTCGAGCGTCTTCGTGATTCCAAGATGACCTCCGCTTGGACCATTATGCAGCTCGCTGAGCACATCAGGAATCCTCTTTCTGGGAACAACTATCAGTTTATTCTTGTATTTACCATCCTCACTCTCCCATACTCGATGAAGGCAACCGGATATCAATTCTAAACTGTTCCACTGTGCCCAATATGACTTCGCAATGGGACTCTCTGCTGACATCTCTTCTCTGTTTGGTCTTTCATTTCGTTCGAGCCCTTGCATAACACGTGACAGATCTGCATCTTCTAGCTGGCACTTTCTTAGCTGTTCCTTGTCCCATTCATCTGTACATGTTATAGTCATTAGCCGGACATCTATAATGTCTTCTTTAGCCTCGGCTTTTGAACAGTGCTTGCATTCCAAACTGCATGGTCTTCGTGACATTGCATCGGCATTTCCATGGGTACTACCTTTTCGATGCTCAATGGAAAAGTCATAGCTTTGTAGTCGCTCGATCCACCGTGCCAATTGTCCTTCCGGATTACGGAACTGCAGTAGCCATTTTAAAGCTGCGTGATCTGTCCTGACACGGAATCGCTGGCCGTAGAGGTATTTGTGAAAATGCTTAACGCACTCTACCAATGCCAACAGCTCTCTCCGCGTAACGCAGTAGTTCCTCTCTGGTTTTCCAATCGAACGGCTGTAATATGCAACTACCTTCTCCTGTCCATCGACCAGTTGTGACAAAACGCCTCCTATAGCATATCCACTCGCATCTGTATCTAGAATAAATGTTGCTCCTGGAATCGGATATGCTAACATTGGGGCAGTGCACAAACGCTCCTTCAATGTTTGGAAAGCCACTTCTTGCTCCTTCTTCCATTCAAAAGCTTTATTTTTTCTTGTAAGCTCATGGAGGCTATGGGCTACGCTGGAAAAATGTTGTACAAATCGGCGGTAATATGTGCACAGCCCAAGGAAACTTCTTAATTCATGTAGGTTCTGTGGTCTTGGCCAATCCTTTACAGCCTCTATCTTTTCGTTCGCAGTGCAGATGCCCTCTGTCGTTACCTTGTGACCCAAATAATTTACTTCCTTTTTAAACAGCGCACACTTTGTGGGACTTAACTTCAGACCAGCGCCAGCTATTCTTTGGAAAACTTCCTCCAAGTTCTTAAGATGTTCATCGAAATTCTTGCCCAATACGATGATGTCGTCCAGGTACACCAAGCATGTTTTCCAATGTAGTCCTTTCAATACCTGATCCATGAGTCTCTCGAAAGTAGCTGGTGCATTACATAGTCCAAAGGGCATTACTGTAAATTGCCAAAGACCATCTCCGACGCTGAAGGCTGTTTTCTCTTTGTCTTCCTCCTTTACCTCCACTTGCCAGTAGCCGCTTTTCAAGTCCAGTGTGGAAAACCATTTCGTACCAGAGAGCGAGTCTAGAGTGTCGTCAATTCTTGGCAATGGGTAGCTATCCTTTTTCGTAACGTCATTCAACTTCCGGTAGTCCACGCAAAACCTCATTTTTCCATCCTTCTTCTTTACAAGTACTACCGGTGAGCTCCAGGGACTAGCTGATGGTTCGATGACGCCGTTGTCGCTCATTTCTTGTATAATTTGACTCACAACTTGTCGCTTCGCCAGTGGAACACTACGTGGACCTTGACGGATCGGCCTCGCATCTCCAGTGTCAATTTGATGTTTCACAACGTTGGTGCGGCCTGGTTTAGAACCATCCTGGTCAAATATGTTCGCGTACTTTAGGAGCAGTTGTTTTGCCTTACTCTGATATGCTTCCTCTAGCCCCTGCGTCCATGCCGTGATGTCATTTGAAAGATTAGTATTACTAGCTGAAACGTGTTCCTGGAGCTGTTCACAGTTAATAACTACTTCAGCCTCTTGGCATCTTCCCAAAATAGCTCCTTTAGTCAGTTTGAGTGGTGAATTGAACTCATTGAGTACTCTTACCGGAACACGTCCATCTTGTTTTGTCATAGCCAGGGTTTTTCCTACAAGTATGTTTAGTGCTGATTTGTTTGCTGCTTCGACAACCCACAATTTGTTTGTCCCACAATCTCCATCAACCTTTGCCCAGATGACTGCTTCGGATTTTGGTGGTATTTGCTGACTCTCTTCCACCAGCACTCGTTTACTGCTGTAGCCTCTCTCGTAGCCGAAATTAAGTGGTACATCCATGTTCTTATATCGCATCGTCTTGCTTTGCATGTCGATCTTGATGCCCTGGTCGATTAAGAAGTCCACTCCAATTATGATTTCATCAACAATCTCTGCCACTATAAAATTGTGTACTACCGTGACGTTCCCAATTGCGACTTCACATGATACTTCTCCTAGAACCGTGCTGTCTTCTCCAGTGGCTGTACGCAATCTTGCTCCATGCAATGGTGTTATCTTCTTGTTGACTAAATCCGCTCGAATGATGGAATGAGATGCACCCGTATCTACAGTCAGTAAACGTTCCTTTCCATCCACATGTCCTCCGACAGTAAGATTGTTTGACCTTCTTCCAATTTGTGAGATAGAGATTATGGGGCATTCAATTGAGGGAGCCAGCTGTCGCCCCTTGCGGCTGACTCGCTTTAGTTTAACGATTGAGTGGACTTGGAGATTTGCTCATCTCCTTCAGCTCTGCGTTTACGGACACCCACATTGTTGGAGCTATTGGGACCGGTGCTGCAATGTCGTGCAATATGACCTGTGTTGCCGCACTTGAAACATTTAATAACTCCGGCATTTTTCTGTTGTGATCCCTTCAGTGCTTCCAAAATTGTGTCTACCCATTCTGGCCTTTCTACTTCTACACGATGAGCCTTATATGCTGGTTTACTTAATAGGGAGGCAGTTTCCTGGGTCAATGCATGTGATACCGTTTCAGCAAATGTCAGTTTTGGGTTCGCGTATGTAGCTCGCTTCGTTTCCACGTCTCGTATGCCATTTATAAAACTCTGGATTTTTACCCTCTCGGTGTATTCCACGGGTGCGTCCGCATTTGCGAGAAGAGCCAACCTTTCAACATCTGAAGCAAACTCCTGCAATGTCTCATTTGCTTTTTGGTAGCGGTTTTGCAACTCAATTTGGAATATCTGTTTTCTATGCTCGCTTCCATAACGTCGTTCTACAGCAGCCATCAATGCTTCATAATTGTTCCGCTCTCCTTCGGGAATCGTCTGTAGGATTTCCGCTGCTGGCCCCTTCAATGTCACGAACAGTGCAGCAACTTTATCTTCCGCATTCCAGTTGTTCACTGCTGCGGTCTTCTCAAACTGTAGCTTGAAGACCTGGAAAGGAAGAGAACCGTCAAAAGATGGAGTTTTTACCTTCGTATTGCTCGCTGAAGCAGTCGGCCGATTAAGTTGCAATTCCTGTATACGACCTCTCAATGCATCCACCTCTGCCTCGAATTTTTCTTCAAACTGCGTTATTTTCTCGTCCATACGCGCTTCGAGTTTTGATGATATACACGCCTCTTGCTCTTTCAGTTGTGTTTCCATCTTTGATGTAATCTGTGTCGACATTTCTGAAATACGTGTCTCATGTGTTTCCAGCTGGGATGCCATATATGCCTTCTGCTCTTCCAATTGTGATGTTATACGGGTTTCCTGCGATTCCAGTTGGGATATCATATACGTCTTCTGTTCTTCCATCTGTGATGACGTATACGTTTTCTGTTCTTCCAGTTGTAATGACATGTTGGTGGATATTTGTGATGACATTTCTGTTATACGTGCCTCTTGCGCTTCCATCTTAGATGTTACTGTCGATGTTTGAGCAGTTATTGCAGCCAATATCATGTTCAAGTCTGTGCTGGTAATTGTCTGTGATGATTCGTTTTTCTCTTCAATTTTTGTTGTCTCCTCGCCATCAAGATGAAAGACATACTCTTCCACATCAATTCCTTCTAATTCCATTGCCTCTCGTAGTCGTGACTGAAGTTCGAGTTTAATGCCAGTTGTATTCAATCCACGGTTCTCCAACTCCTTCTTCAGTTGCGGGATCTTCAATTCACTTAACTTTGCCATGTCCTTGTTGTCCTCTGGAATTTATTCAACAATTCCTCTTCTGACACCAATTGTAACGAATTTGCTTGCAAATCCTCTTATTTGCAATCCTCTGCTAAGTTCGAATCACTAAACTGTTGAATAAATAACTCCAATTTGTAATAATGCAAAATGGCCTTTATTAAAGTACTTCACAATAACAAACTGTGCAACGAATAGCTTGCTTAATAACCACACTGATTGATAGCTCAATGAAACTCTACTATTCAAAATAACACTGCTATTGCTCGCTAGATATCGTCTTAATCAAACTGCTTGACAACTCAAATCAAACTGAATTACTTCTTACTCGCTTGCCCCGCTTTTATAGTTTACGCTGCATACTTCTAGGCTCTTCGATTTCCAGAACTTACTAGTTGTTTCGGCTACGTGCACAAATTATTGCTCTCTCTTGTGACAACTCAGATAAGATATATGCATGTGTTTGTGCATTGCCGCTCCGCTGCTCGTATACGTACATATATGTAGACGCAATTATTTATTCGTTTATGTAGATACATAAAGATTGAATTATTGATGTGAATGTTTGTAGTTTACAGTCTCTCGCGCGCACATAGGCATATAAGTGAATGCATCTGTGTGTGACATCTCTCTGGGCTGCCTTATATATGTGTATACTTGATTTAATTATTAACGTAAATACTGCTTGGCATGGCCTTAGCATCGCCTTAGTGATGGGATAATTTAGTGATGCTAATATCCGTGACAATATGTATATTTATATGTAGCTTGTCGCGGTGACGTAAGGGCAGAAGAATCATGCAAATATTCAGACGCATTATTATTTTTGTTGTTTACGGCCTTTGAATTATAACTTTTTAAATAAAAACGAGCTCTAGGCCAAATAATTATATATTCTTAATAAAACACAATACGTGAATTTTTGATATACAATTATATTATTTATTTTGTCGATATTTCGACTTCAGTCTGAAGTCATCATCAGGAATTGTTGAATGCAATATGTCGACCGCCTTTATTTTTAAGTTATGGATTTCTTATAAATTCGAAAGGATATAATTTGTGAATCATATTTCTATAGATACTTCTTACAATAATCAAGTGCATTTTTGATTTTTATGTTTATGACAGGGTAAAATATTGAGCCCTAAAATAGTTCTAAAAATATTTGAAATTGTTTTCAAAGGAGCAAAATGTTCTAAAAAGGATGAAATCTCCGCAAAGTGACATAAGGGCAACACTGTATGTATGTACAATGTATTTCAAAAAATCTCTCTTTGATTGCCCGCAAACGTTCATGCAAGCCCCATCTGAGAGATAAATTCCAAAAATTCTTTCTAAAAGCTAAAAATTTGCATGAAAATTCGCGGAATTTTCTAAAAAGTCTTACGTGTATATTTGGATTGTTGGTGTTATATAATAATACATATTTTTATAAAAATATCGAAAATAATGAAGGTCGAAGCATAACTTAGTAAACACTGGAAAAATCTAAGTGATGATAACTTTTGTAGATGAGTGTAGATATGTATGTGTGTTTGCATGAAAAATTTTAAGGTCACTGTATCTTACTTAAAAAGTTGACTTAATATCTTCTCTTGCATGTAGAGTTGCCACACGTGATTGTTTCGAACAAAACTTGTAGTATGAATGTTTGACATAACATTTTAAATAGAGAACTTGTAAGCTATAGAAAAGTAAAGATTGAAATCGCTGGAAGGTAATTCACCACTTGAGTAAGTTTACATGTCGTCGGTACAATGCCAAAGTCACGAATGTGCCATTTTTGTTCAATCGAAACATTATATATGTCAAATTTTGCAAAGCCAAAACGAATGTGCATTTTATTGGAAAAAAAAATAAACATTTTTCAATTAGCATTACTTAGTGGTTTGCAAAAGCAAACCTCCCAATAGTGGTCGAAATATACAAAATTAAATCTCTATTAATTACATCTCTATTTTTAACAATGTCTTCAAGGTTTGAAGCGCGTTTTTCACAAAACATCAAATATGCACATTCGTGACTTTGGCATTGGACCGACGATGTAATTCGGCAAGTTTAATTCTCGTAGCATTTTATTTTAAAACGATTCTGAAACAACTCAAACTTTTATGCTGTCGGAAACATCAACATTAAAAAATTATGTTTTTTATTATCTTATTAGATTCGTTCGCGTGAGTGAACATTTCTAAAAACTTGAACAAAATGCTACTAATTTTGGAAAAATCCTGTTCGTTCAAACAAAACTTTTGCAACAAGTGGGCGTAATTTTGCATTTCGCTTGGAGGACAAGTTGCAAATTTGTATCCTATAAGTAGGTGTCCGGTATCGAATAATTTTTTGCAGTGTTATGCACATTAAATTCAAAAAAGGGTTTTTTTTGTATTGATAACTGAAAAATTAGTTTTTTGTTGTTTTCCCTATTTGTATGTTTTTTTCGATTTGGTTGTTTTCTTATTTTGGTGTTTTTTTTTTTTAAACAAGTGGCACCATCGACATAAGCGTAAAATTCTCTTTGAAATTTGCTCATGCATTGACTGTTGTTGTGTTAACAGAAAAATCAGTTAGATTAGGAATCTGTAAATTTTACAGAATTTTGTTAATTTAAGAGCGACAAATTCTCATCTGTTGAGATGACTAAACTAATTTGTTCGCTTGACAAAGAAGTCGGTCGAATTAACCATAATTCGATCAATTTCACCGAATCTTCGTTAAGTCAAGAATAACAGAACATATTTGTTGATTTCACTAGCACCATTTATTTCAGTGATTGATAATTAGCACGTTTTGCTTTGGTGAGCAATAATGGGCCTTTTGCAACTTGCAAAGCTTTACCTTGAGGTGAATTGAATTACTACGCACCTTTCTCCTTTGTTCTGGCTTAACGAAATTTTAACATAACTTTTAGTAAGACAAATATATCAGTAAAGGTTTTGTTAAAAGTCATGAAAAATCCCTTTAAGCCAAGACTAAGATTGGTGCTCCTGAAAATCGTTAACTTTTCTACCATAAGGATATATGTAACATACGATCTCTAAGCAACTCCCTTCATTCGATTTGTAATGTTTATAGGGCAGATGGATTCGATACAGCACCGCCCTTCCTTATTTGTTAAAGTTAAAATAACCGTTTACCGATTATCTCGTTCTGTTTCCTATATTCATTTCTGGCCTTCCATGTTGGAAACTTCCCAACTTAAACTCTTGTCAATTTTAACTGAAGTTTTAACTCGCCTGTCCTTAAAATTGAACATAAAAATTCAAAGTGGCAAGGGTACGTTAAGTTTAACTTTAACTGTTTTTTGTTGTTTAAAATCGCACTGAATAATTGATCTCGAGAATTCATATCTATTTAGTTATAAATATACATTTATTTTTTCAATTTCAGCACAGGAATTTGTTAGTGCAGCTACAGCAAAAAGACACGAGCAAAAAATACACTTGCACCAAAGGCCGGACAGGAAAGAATGCACTATATGCCATAAAAAAATTGACCCAAGACATTTCAATGGGCACATGAGAGATGTTCACCCCTCCGGGCGTAAGTTCGTTTGTGATATTTGCGGTTGCTCATACAAAACGAGTACTTACTTAAAAGATCACAAAGCTTTACATTTGGACCGAAAATTTCCATGTAATGTATGCGATAGAAAGTTTGCACGGACTATTGATCTTAAGGCGCATATGCGCTTTCATACTGGTGAAGCGCCGTATGCCTGTGATATATGTGACAAACGATATAAAGTTAGAGGACATCTCAATTATCATCTTCAAAAACATGCTGGTGTTAAACACAAATGTAACGAATGTGGAAAGGAATTTAATCTCTTATCACAATTGAGGCTCCATTCTTATAAACATACAGGCATGCCATACAAATGTACTGTATGTAATTATGGTTGTGCGCAACGAGATGTGTAAGTATAACATTTGCAGGTAGAAAACTACCTAATTTCAGTTTTTTGTTTGAAATTTGACTTGTCCTACCACAAATATTGCTTATACAAGTTAAGGATGACTGTTCGGTTCTTGGTCTTGGCACTACGTTGAGGAAAAACACTGTTTTCGTTTTAAAATAATAAGCTTAAATTTTGTAGTGTTTTTTGAAAAGAAAGAAAAATGAAAATTTTCAGAATAAAATTTGGATTCATAAATATAACACTAGATCTAAAGCATTATGAATCAAACTAAGTGTGATATCTTCTGCATATATGAAGAATTAAGTTGCAAAGACTGCGATGTTGACGAACAGCTTTACGAACGCAATTGCAATAACGAACAGGAGGATGTCAATGAGGAGATAAATTTTTTAAACTGAAGTCGCTCCTGCCATTTATTACAAAGAAAGCTATAAATGGTCAGGAGCTTCGTTTACTAATATATACGGGGACATCTAAAAATTATATTAAGGAGCTATCTTGTCTTAAGGGTGTTCAATTCCTGAAAAAAATCATTTTAATTTAAAATCAATAAATGGGTATAATTTAATAAATAAAAAATGTTTTGTCAATGTCCTTAACCACAATTCGACCTTTTATTTGTTAAAAAGTCTAGATCTTTAGATAATTGTGAATCAAACTAAGTGTGATATGTTCTGCATAGACGTCAAAATTCCAAAGTGATCGGATAACCTGATTTGTAATTGACTATCGCTGTCTCATTCTGTATCTTTTTCTATCACCCGCTGAAGATAGCCGGCCCTATGCGCTGCCATATTAAACACCCTGTCAAAACGCTAAAAAGTAGCCATATTGAACATCCTGTCAGGCAGTTGACAGATAAGACACACTTACAGCTGAATTCAGTAAGTCACTATTACGGCCCGATTCTTAGCGTTACCGGTAAAATAGTACCCAGAACATTATGTAACCGAAAATCGTTACCAGTTGTTTTATTCGCGATTCTGGCCAAAGTGGTAACGCTGTCATCACCGAAAAACTCACCAATGTCTGTGGTGAAATTTTAAAGTTGGTTTTCTTCG
Organism: Eurosta solidaginis; assembly: GCF_040869045.1. Lineage (NCBI taxonomy): Eukaryota > Metazoa > Arthropoda > Insecta > Diptera > Tephritidae > Eurosta > Eurosta solidaginis. Next base: position 217,697,942 of record NC_090322.1, on the reverse strand, counting down.
CTTTACCCATGGCGGAACGATACAAGGTGGCAGCATGGGACAGCTGAATATAAACTTTTTTTTATTTAATTTGATACATCAACTTCCGGCGCAGTACGATTTTGACATTTGTCCATCGAATTTACAAAAACGAAGTACATGGAATTTTGATTTATGTTTGTAGGTATGTCACCATGCTGCCACCGTGTATGGTTCCGCCATGGCTTTACCGAAAATGTGTCACTCGTAGATACGATGTTGACGAATAAACGGGACGATGTGTATATACATATGTGCATAGATGCATACGTTTTTACATAGCTATATTGTAATACATACTGTGAAAGTACATGGAAACAAATATGTATAGCAAGAGGCAACACTTTTTTACTATTATGTTTACTTATTTGCGCTCACAATTCTTTATTTTTCAGTATTGCCTTTTTCTAAACAACAGCTTTTGTGTGGTTACATCGATGTTGCCACCTATTTTAGTGGGTAAACGATTATCCGGCTACTTTCGTGGGCAGAATACCAAAAGGGTACAAAAGTTACCATATGAAGAAAGTTGCCGTGGTGAAGAAAGTTGTTACCACATTAGAATCAGGCTGTTAGAGAATATTTGAGGTGAAAATCACTTTTGAGACAATTTGCAATTCTGTAAGCTGTCTCGTGTCTCCAGCCTCACAAAAGCAATCACTAATTTGTGAGCTGGGCAGGGGCAGATCACAAACATGAAAATTTTAGAAAAAGTATGAAAATTATTTGCGAAAAACGCTTTAAATATGTTGTTTTATTCCTCAAATTAAAATAAGCGTAGAAAAATTAAAAAACAGAAAATACTTAAAAAAAAACATCAAACTCTATGTGGTGGCGCTGAGATTCGAACCTACACACTTTCGGATTTTCTATACAAAATTATGAACGGCGTCTTTGCAAGCTCAGCCACAATATCACTCAACGTTATGTTGACAAAATGCAATGCTATATTATTTGTTCAATATATGAGAATTTCGTTGATATGGTGAATTGTTTTTGTGACTTTCGTTTACTGAATACCGAAATCATCTCAAAGTCACAAAAATTGTCTAAAGGAAAATCTTAAATTTAGAGACTTCAGATGAGACTGAATTACAGAATCCAACCGTTAGTTTGATTCACAATGATGGCTACTTAGCGTTTTGACAGCGTGTTCAATATGGCGGCGCATAGGGACGGCTATCTTCAGCGGGTGATACAAAAAGAGATACAGAATGAGACAGTGATAGTCAATTACAAATCAGGTGATCCAATCACTTTGGAATTTTGACGTCTATGCAGAACATATCACACTTAGTTTGATTCACAATGATCTAAAGATCTAGACTTTTTAACAAATAAAAGGTCGAATTGTGGTTAAGGACATTGACAAAACATTTTTTATTTATTAAATTATACCCATTTATTGATTTTAAATTAAAAGGATTTTTTCAGGAATTGAACACCCTTAAGACAAGATAGCTCCTTAATATATATATTAGTAAACGAAGCTCCTGACCATTTATAGCTTTCTTTGTAATAAATGGCAGGAGCGACTTAAGTTTAAAAAATGTATCTCCTCATTGACATCCTCCTGCTCGTTATTGCAATTGCGTTCGTAAAGCTGTTCGTCAACATCGCAGTCTTTGCAATTTAATTCTTCATAGCTCACATCCGAGGCTTCAGGCATGCAGTTCACTCTCTGGGTTTTAGGTTGAGGTCGATTGAATGATCCAGATGGATCCCAATGTCGCTTAACAGCTTCAGTTTGAAACACAGGCGGTTGTTGTTGAGGAAATTGATTTTGTGCTTGATTAAAACTAATATTGCGGCTTTTTGTAGGTCAGAATATTGAAATGAAGTCCGATTTCTGTACATTGATGATCCTGGGTCTATTTCCATAGGAACTGTTTTTCCACTCGAATGAAATTTTGGCATTTGAGGATTTTGAGAATTATTATATTGAGGAGCAGTCCGTCGAGGTCTAGTTGGTTTTATTAAATTACCTATAGCAAAAGTATGAGCGAAATCATAAAGTTTATGATTTGTTTCCAGCTCCTAGGCAATAGCTAATGCTGTTGGAAGGTCCTTTGATTGGGATGAAAAAAGAATATCGCATATAGGGCGCTTAAGGCCGGAAATAAACACTCGTAAGGCATTTTCTCTTGCACCTGTGTTAAGGGTATCTATAACCTCATCATTTCCACTATAAGTCATTATTTGCTTGTTGATTATGAGTGTCAAATGTTGTTCAACTCTCTCATAATATTCTAAAATTGTTAAGTTATCTTGCCTTAGAATGCTTAATTCATTTTCTAAAACGTACACTGGCCTTTTGTCGGCGTACGTATGATCAAGTCTAGCAATGATAGCACTAAAATTAAGAACTGTGTTAAAGGATGATAGCGTGGCATTAGCGGAACCTGTTATTTTGTTTCGTAGGATACCCATTGCCACATAATACTTTTCGGATCCTTCACTATAGTATCTGATTGCAAAATTGGCAGTCGAATGCCAAGCTGGTAAGAGGTAGCATCCCCATTGAATTCTGGCATGGATTTGATTAAATCCATACTACAGTGCCCAGATTCAATCAAAGGATCTAGTGCAACGGGTAAATAAGGCTGCACACTTGGTGATGCTAAACGGTTGAAAGCCGATGTGATACTTTCTACTTGGGCCACTAAATCTTTTCTACTCTCTTCGCTAGCTGCCAAGAGCTGAGCGTACTCCTGCCTACTTTCTTCACATTTCGTGCGTATTAATTCCATCACTTGCTCCCGCGTAAAACTCATTTTAGTATATTTTTTAAATACTCAAGAAAAAATTCACATAAAATCAAATAGTTAGTATAAACTTAGTAGGAGTAAGAATATTGAAAAGCGATTTCGGTTTACACAGTTCCCAACAGTGGAATGCGCAGAAAACAAAAAAATACGGAAAACAAGAGCAATATATGTGACCCGGCCTATGAAAAGGTGACTTATGACTCAAAAAAAAATGTTCCACTTTTTTTCTGGTCATCAGCCGAAGTAGTGCTCACACATACACACGCATATGATTATGAGAAACGCATAAACTACATGGTAACCAAGCAAGAGATTCTAGAAGGTGAAACGTCTAGACCTGTGGAGAAATATGCTGACGAGGCAACAGAGAGTATAAAAGCAGCGCAAGCTGAGGAATGACTAATCAGTTTGATTTAAACGCGCTATCAGTTGCGAAGTATAATTGTACTACCCCCAAAGTAGTCTAATAAAGACCATTTTCCAATACAGAATGTTGAAGTGATTTATTCAACAGTTTAGCGATTCGAACGTTAGCAGAAGGTTTCAAATAAGCCGAATTTCTCTAAATTCGTTACAACATTGTTTTTAGAGATTTGTTGATCCCTCAAACCTTTGAGCCTGTGGATTATAGACACTTCTTTTGTCCGACACCTTTGAATATTTTATAAATGCATTTATAAAATATTTTACAAAATAAATAATTAAAAATAAATGTAACAGAATAATCAAATTTAGAGTAAAAAGCCTAACTATATTTTCATAACTCTATAGATAGTTGCAAATAGAATAATTGTAGCTCTTAATATATAACACACTTCACGCTTTTCATTCTGTTAACTTAAATTAATGTATAAGTATTTATATTTTCAGTTAATTATTTGTGGTAAATTATTTGGCCTTCTGCTACTTAAACCCTTTGTGATTAAAATATTTTCAAATTTTTAGTTCGGTTGGATATAAAAGCGTTTTTTTTTTTTAGGTTTTTAAACTATTTTGGTATTTAATTTTTAAGTTCGATGTATCCATTAGTTTAGTTTTTTTACCTTTATTAAGGTCAAATGACCTTATACAGCTTTAAAGTGGTCATAAGGGTAATTGACTTTATATCCGTTGACCTTATATCACCCACTATCAAATTATTGCATTGTCATAGGTCCGTGATACGTGTGCAAAGTTTAAAATTTATGAAACTTCTGGAAATTTGTGAAAACTATGCTCAAACATTCCGTTACATACGAGTACAAAGCTACTGCCCTAGAATAAAAGTTAGGTAAAAACAAGTAAAGGTGTCTAAGTTCGGGTGTAACCGAACATTATATACTCAGCGTGAGCTTCAATTGTACATTTCATTTCAGAACAAATACTTTTCTACATAACACGTGGCACCGCCCGTTTAAGAAAAATGTCTCCCCATTTCCACTTACAATAAAACTTGATAAGTGAAATATCATTGATTCAAAACTATTTTTTACTAAGTTATAGCTTTTTATTCTTGTCTACGACTCTTTTAAACTTGTTTTATATCTAAGTTGGCGTGGTCTTTAACCGATCCCGTCCACTTTTACTAGAAATATTTCCTGCTATAAGGAAAATATGTGAACACAATTTCATTACGATATTTAATTTTTCTTCGAGTTATGGCTCCCGAAACATAGAAACTTGCTTAGACATAAAAGGGGCGGTGTCACACCCATTTTCAAAAATTTGAGTGCTTTCCAATTTAATGTTATAATTCAATTTAGAAAATAAAATTCTATTGATACAAAGCTCTTTTTCGCTAAGATATAGCTTATTTTCGACTACGACCCTTTTAAAAATCTTTTATATAAAAGTGGGCGTGGTCTTTACCTGATCTCGTCCATTTTTTCTAGAAATATTTCCTGCTATAGGGAAAATTTGTGTTCTTCGAGTTATGGCTCCCGAAACATAGAAAATTGCTTAGTCATAAAAGGGGCGGTGCCACGCCCATTTTTTAAAATTTAAAGATTTTCTTATTTATTGTTATAAATCCACGTGGGAAATGAAATACCATTGATATAAAGCTCTGTTTTGCAAAGATATAGCATATTTTATTCGTCCACGGCCCTTTTAAAAATCTTATATAAAAGTGGGCGCGGTCCTTAACCGATTTCGCTAATTTTTCCTCAAAGCATTCCGTATAGTAAAGGTAACCTCTCTGCCGAATTTTGTTACGATAGGTTTAACGATTTTTGAGTTATGATTAATAATATTTGTAAAATTTGTATCAAGAATCTCAATAATACTCCACATGTCAAATTTCAACATTCTAGGTGTATTTACTAAATAATCAGGTTTTTTGTGTTTTCCAAAATGTTATATATATAAAAAGTGGGCGTGGTTATCATCCGATTTCACTCATTTTCGAAACCAGTCTTGGAAATTTGGTGAAGATATCTCAATATTTACTCAACTTATCGTGTTAACGGGCGAACGGACATGGCTCAATCAAATTTTTTTTCGATACTGATGATTTTGATATATGGAAGTCTATATCTATCTCGATTCCTTTATACCTGTACAACCAACCGTTATCCAATCAAAGTTAATATACTCTGTGTGCAAAGCACGCTGAGTATAATTAGTGGCTGCTGTGGTGTGGTACTAGCGTGCTCCGCCTTCCACACCGAAGATCCTGGGTTCACGCTTCGGACAAAACAACATCAAAATTTGAGACACAAGGTTTTTTCAATTAGAAGAAAGTTGTTCTAAGGGGGTCGCCCCTTGGCACGAAAAGCTTCTCAGTGAGAATCGTCTGCCTTGCATATGCCGTTAGAAGTCGGCGTAAAACATGTAGGTCTCGTCCCACCAGTTTGTATGAAAAATTAATACGATCACGACGCGAATTAGAAGAAAAGCTCGTCCTAAAAGACGGAGGTTATCGTGCCTTACATTTATTTTTTATTTATTTTAAAAGTATGACCAATTTTCTTTCATATGGAGAGTAAAGGGCCCATTACTGATACTTAGCATAGACTTGACTTGGCGTAAACTTGGCAACTTAGCCACGATTATACTCCACTTAGTGCATACAATCTGGCATCATAATCAATAAATGTCAATTTGTATGACAAAATGTCAAAATGAAATGGAAGCAAACAAATGGCATCTCAAAATGTAAACGTCACTTAGAACTTACATAGAAAATTCAACAGACTTCTAAGTCAAGTTAAGTGTTGCTAAGTTTTGAGTAATCAGTAACATACAATGTTCATTCAACCGAACTGTAAGTGACAGTTCTCAAGTCAAGTCAAGTCTATGCTAAGTTCAGTAATGGGCCCTTAACACTATATTGTGTATAAATAAATTTTTTAAACATATAAATAAATGCGATATTTCAAACTGCAGGTTAAGGAAGCATTTGTTCCGTGTACACGATATGACAATTACGACCGAAGAATTATGCGCAATGTTCAGAGCAAACACTGGTCGAGTCTCTTATGTGGAAAATTTAGAGGAATTGCAACCAGAAGCAGAGTATATAGAGTAAACAATATATAACCATCAGTCATAATGCTCATAAGTTCATCGAGCTGATGTATTACCCTCAAAACCACAAATCACACATGTGCAGCAGTTTTGCCTGCAGCGCTGCTATTTTTGCTGCTGCTTGATTACTTTGTAGACACGCGTGAAGTTATGTATAATTTACAGGGCCGCTCTATGCAGCGACTTATGCCAAGTTTTCAACATAAATTAATTTAAAAGTTCAAAAACAAAAGGTTTTTGAAGTATACATTTTTTTATTTTAAATGAGTAAAACAACTGAAATAACGGAAAAATATTTGTTTGTTTGGCATTTTGTGTTGTGTTTGTTTGGGTTTTTTGTGATTCAATACTAATTTTATGCAGCAAAATTTTGTTTGAACAGGGGCTGAAAAAAAAGAAAAAATTTTCACTTATTGAAAACTCATTTGCACACAAAATTTACATTTTAGATTTTCATGCTTTCTGATTATGTAAAGTATTGTGCCTATTATGCTGAATATAAAAGTGACAAGTCAAGAAACCTTACGAAGTTTCTATCAGGAAGTTTCCTAGGTCACATTTTTGCTTGCAGAATCAGAATTTTAAAGTTTACATAATTTATAGTTTACACTTTAAAACTCAGTTAGCTAGGTCATGCAGCGACCCATGTGTCTCGCGTAGTACGAGTTGGTGTGTTTAAAATCTAGAGGCGCGGGAATTCTGCACTTCTGGGGGCCAATTCACTATCTGTGAGTGTTAATGTGTACACAAGAAATTGTATAAACTTTGAAATTCTGATTCTGTAAAGCAAAATTATAAACAAGAAAACTCACTGTTGTTGTTGTTGTAGCGATAAGGTTGCTCCCCGAAGGCTTTGGGGAGTGTTATCGATGTGATGATCCTTTGTCAGATACAGATCCGGTGCGCTCCGGTAACATAGCACCATTAGGGTGTTAGCCCGACCATCTCGGGAACGATTTATGTGGCCACATTAAACCTTCAGGCCATCCCTCCTCCCATGAGGAGCTTCCCAAGGCAGTCGGTTCTATGTACCGGAGCGACTCGGGATTTTTCCCGACCAAGGACTGTCATTTCAGTGTGACCCCATTTAATTTGTTTCGTCCCTCCCACAAATTGTCATCCTCCCAGCAGCTCCTTGCAGCAGGACTGCTACATATTCTCTTACTCCGGGAAGGTATCGAACCCAATCCGGGTCCGTCTCCTGACCCCGGTCCTGAGAAATGGTTTTGCTGCATTTGCCAGAAAAGAATCTTTTTAGGACGGTCATACTCTGTTCAGTGTGTCTCGTGCAAGGGATGGTTGCATCGGACAGGTTGTTCTGGGCTTGATCCCAAAACCCGACGTCCACGTAACTTTTATAAATCTTTTGTGGCTCCTTGCTGCTCACGCCCAAGGGCGTCCCGTAGTCTACGCCTAAGCGTATCCCCACTACCTTCCAGCAGCTTCGCTGCTCAGCAAGCCACAACAAGTACCCGCTGCTGCTCGCGCCCCACGGCGCCAACAACTCAAACAGCTGATACCACTCATAACTACTACCTTCGTAGTAGAGCTGGTAGCAATGCTGAGCATCAGCCCCTGCCCCCGCCTTCTCCACCCTCTTTTCTGGCAGCAATCGTGCAGGTCAGGGAAACAGACTCTTAGTCCCTGCCTCCGTATGCACCGTCTGCCAGCACAGAATATATAGGTTTGCGACATCCGCTCAATGCAGCTCCTGCCTTGGGTGGTGCCACTTTCCTAGATGTTCTGGTCTCCGCGACGGCAACCCCTCGACGGGTTTCATCGCGCCATGTTGCCAGGTCGCAAACCCAAATCATCCGGGTACCCCAATGCTTGCCCAAGGGCGCCCAGTCCCAAGGCCACAACAGCAATTGCGTCCTGGCCTTCCACAACCTAGGCGTAGTCACCCGTCACTTACCCCTAGAGTGGCGGCGTCACCCCTCATGCACTTCAGAATTCTGCAGTTAAACTGTAATGGACTAACTGGGAAGATTACGGAGATAGTCGATTTCATGAAGCGGCACAACATCCGCATTGCTGCGATTCAAGAGACTAAACTCACAGCAAGATCTGCATTGCGGACCTGCTCTGGTTATAATGTCCACAGGAAAACCGCGAGAGCGGAAATGGAGGCGGCCTCGCGTTTATTATACACCACTCTGTGCAATATTATATATTTGATCCTGGCATCGACCGCAGGGACAATGTCTTAGAACGTCAAGGCCTATCTGTCCGGTCAGGCGATGCAAATCTAGAAATCATCAACATCTACATCCCTCCTGTCACCTGTTTCCCCAGTGGATACCGCCCTAATATCGAGGCCTTATTCACTGGCAACAATCGCATTATCTTAGGCGATTTCAATGCCCATCACGACCTATGGCATTCAAACTTGCGGGCGGACAGTAGGGGTGAGATGTTGGCGGATCAAATAGAAGAAACGACGTTCTGCACAATAAACGGAGACGCCCCCACACGTATGGTAGGAAGCTGTCATAGCTCGCCAGATATCTCAATCGTGAGCGCAGAACTCGTAAACTGCGTCAACTGGCAGCCGATGGTAACATTGGCATCCGACCACCTGCCCATACTTATTTCGTTCGAGCGTGCCGCTGACTTCATCGTCACCGAAAAACGCACTTTCATAAACTTCAAAAAAGGAAAGTGGGAAGAATATAAATCTGCAACAGACAGCAGCTTTGCTGCCCTCCCTATCCCGACTGATGCCCGCCAAGGGGAGCGTGCCTTCCGTAAGGTCATTGAATCCGCCTCGGCACATTTCATTCCCGCCAGGAGAATTCCCGAAATCCGGCCCCACTTCCCGGCGGAGGCCGCGAGCTTAGCGAGGGAACGCGACCTTATAAGACAGCTTGATCCAGGCGACCCCCAAATAAGGGATATAAACCAACGCATCAGATTGCTTGTGGACGAACACAAGCGGGCGAAATGAGAAGAGCACCTAAGAGGTTGTAACCTCTCTACCGGTGTAGGTAAACTTTGGTCCACCGTAAAGTCCCTATCGAATCCGACTAAGCACAAAGACAAAGTTTCCATCGCCTTTGGCGATAAGGTGCTGTCGGATGCGAAAAAATGCGCGAGCGCTTTCTGCCGACAATATATAATGCATCCTACGGTCGACAAAGATAGACGGAGAGCCAATAGACACGCACATAAACACAAATTCAGCGCGTCACCAATCACCATCACCGCTAGAGAGGTTGAGGACGCCATTGGTCGCGCTAAACCATCCAAAGCAGTGGGCCCAGACGGCATAGCCATGCCGATGCTTAAAAACCTAGGGAAAGAGGGTTTCAAATATTTAGCGCATGTCTTCAACCTGTCTCTCTCCACCTTTGCCATACCCGAGAACTGGAAAATGGCCAAGATGGTCCCGCTACTAAAGCCTGGGAAACCAGCTAACGTAGGTGAGTCATATCGTCCGATATCTCTCCTATCGCCAGTGGCAAAGACGCTTGAAGCCATTTTGCTCCCTTATTTCCAAGCACATTTGCAGCTAGCCCCTCATCAGCATGGCTTCAGAAAACTCCATAGCACTACCTCCGCGCTAAATGTCATTAGCACCCAGATAAATTGCGGTTTGAATCAATACCCCCACCATAGAACAGTACTCGTAGCGCTAGACCTATCAAAAGCCTTTGATACGGTCAACCATGGCTCATTACTGCAAGACCTGGAAGGGTCTACCCTTCCCCCATGTCTTAAAAGGTGGACCGCAAATTATCTGGGTGGTCGGCAGGCATCGTTGCAATTCCGGAACGAAACATCAAAACCAAGGAGAATTAAACAAGGGGTGCCACAGGGTGGTGTCCTATTCCCACTTTTGTTTAATTTCTACATATTTAAGCTACCTTCACCACCGGAAGGAGTCACAATCGTTTCCTACGCCGATGACTGCACAATAATGGCCACAGGCCCAGGCCCAGAGATCGATGAGCTATGCAATAAAATAAACGGCTATCTCCTTGATCTCTCCAGTTTTTTCGCCTCGCGAAACCTGGCATTGTCACCGAATAAATCTTCCGCGACCTTATTTACAACATGGACGCCCCAAATGTCGACCATATTGAACATCCACGTCGATGGCACTACGCTACCGACTGTCCTACACCCCAAAATCTTGGGTGTGACGTTTGATCAGGATCTACATTTTGGTGCGCACGCAACCGCAATTGTTCCGAGAATTCAGAGCCGTAATAAAATCCTCAAATCCCTTGCTGGCAGTACCTGGGGAAAAGATAAAGAAACGCTCATGACCACATACAAAGCAATTAGCCAGCCGATTACGTGCTACGCGTCACCCATATGGTCGCCAAGCCTAAAAACTACCCACCGGAAAAAACTACAGGCCTGCCAAAATACTGCTCTCAGAATCGCCACGGGCTGTCTTCTTATGTCCCCAGAACACCATCTGCATAATGAGGCGAGAATACTCCCCATCAGGGAGAGAAATGAGATGCTGACCAAACAGTTTCTGTTGAATACCCAGAAACCTGGGCATCCCAACAGACATCTGATTGACGAACCAGAACCGCCTAGGGGCCTAAGGAGTCATCTCCGTAAGCATTTTGAGGAAATACGGCACCTTGGACTCCCGTTAGAGGATATTGATGACAATTTGTGATCGGTCGCGGCTATTAGGTGGGGCGAGCATTGCTACAACAACAACAACAACAGGAGCTTGGGGTCGCCAGAACCTCGTCTGTTAGTGAAACAGCATTCGCCGCGGATAGGTGAGGTTGACAATTGGGTATGGAGAAGCGCTGGCAACCTGAAGGGTTGCGTTACACAGCCCCTTGAATCTGGTATTTTAGTCGCCTCTTACGACAGGCATACCTACCGCGGGTATATTCTGACCCCCCAACCCGCTGGGGGCTTTCTTGACAGTCAGCGTACACTTTATGTGACATTCAAAACTCATACGCACTTTCATCTATGCGCACTGTAGCAGAATAACTTTTCATTTTCATGGTGTTTCATAGACATTTTCTCATTGACATATGACTTTTACATTCAGGCTCATTCAGCAAAACAATGTGCACAATACTTTACAGAATCGCATGAAAATTTAAAGTGTAAATTTTGTGTGCAAATGAGTTTTAATTAAGTGTACATTTTTCAGTTTTTCACAGTTAGGGAATTGACCCCCTGTTTTGGGCATTGTGTACTAACTATATAATCCACAACGGTTTTGGGCTTTACACTGGGAATGTGAATATCTATATCCTCTTTGAATGTACTATCAACAGCAGTGTTGTTTTTTTCACATCTATATACGTTTACGCTTAAGCTTTATATGGACTGCTAAGCGACAAACTTTAAATACACCTCTGAAATTACTACGCATAAAATTAGTACTACTAAATTTCGATACGCATTATATTCAGATGTGAAATATGAGTCTATGTTACACCCCCTGCACTAATTCTATGTATTCTATGCGCGTTCACTATTTATCACAGCTCATTCAGCTATATGTTGTACACAGAAATACAACAGAGGGTTTTCTAAGCGAGGATAAGCGTGTTTTTCACGCGCAAACGTAAACCTATACGCGTGTAAAAAAACGCGGCTAATGTGTTTTATTTGGAGGCTAAATTATGTGCCGTGTGGACATCATTTTATCTATGGGAATTTCACTAGTACTTGATAAATTAAAAATTTTGTTATCGATACTACAAAGTCATCGATGTTTTGACAGCTCTATTGGACTTCGATTTAATTTGTAGAATACATAGATTAGATTGATACGAATCTTTTGGTTACGCTCTCATATTTTCGCTCTCACGAGGGATTTATCTTCTAGTTGTTGCTGGCAACAATCACAGATAAATCCCTCGCTCCAGCTGAAGCGGGTGCCAGAACAAAAAATTTGCCAGTCAAAACGAAAAACGGGCCAAAAATTTCGGTACACTTTAGTTTGACCTACAACTGTAGAATAGCGTTCAAAAATTATGGGAAAAAGGATAAAAATACTAATTTTAGTCTATATATTATTAGTTCGAAGACGGAGGGTAAATATTATTTCCCATTCAAAAGTTATCACTAAAAACAGGTTTTGTAAATATGAACTCCCGATGCAACCAGTCCATTTTGATCACAGAACCTGGGACGCCAGACATGTAGGATAAGCCCTATCCATTAAATATTGTTAACTGTTATATCATAGGTCCGATTTACTGAAATTTCGAAAGAATATATGGTTTTCACTGCGAGTTAAATGCGTTACAATATTTGACTAAGTAATTTAATTGAAATGTAAATTTTACTTAGATTTGTTTATATTTAACTCTAACTAGTCGTATTATTGTAAAATAAGTTTAAAGAAATAAGTATTTTACAACTATCATTTTATTAGATGATTGAAAGTATAATCGCCGAAATTTATGTCAAAAATCCCCATTTTCAGATCTAATCATTTTTGTTTGGAGTGGCATCATTGATAAATGTTATAAAAAATTTGCATTTTGACAGCGCTCTCTCGAAACAAAGAGTTGCAAATCCATTCACCTATGGTAGAATATCTTTCAGCGTTTAGTCCTCAATTTATTAAATACCTTGAATATATACACTTTCATACGATAAATACACAAAAAAAATCTTTTCAATAATGCAATGCCGAGGTTGTATGCAAATCGTTCACAATGTAACTGAAATGAGCTCGATTATTTCAAGGGGCGGTAAAACGTTCTTTGACTACTTCAACGAATGTACACAGCTAAATGCATCAAAAATTGACACACTTCCTCAAGTGTTATGTTTAAAGTGTTCAAAATATCTAAAGATTGCATATAACTTTAGAATTAAAGCAGTTAGATGTGATAAGAAGTTGAAACAACTTTCATTGCAAAAGATTGAACCGGTGCCTATAGATAGCTCTACCGAACAATATGTTGTAGAGGTTTGTACCTACATGTTTATATCATTTGATTAAGTAGTCAACTCAGTTTTTACCCTTTGCTATGCACTAGAAACTCGAGGAATACAAAGTTGATCCTTTACTCATCTATGAGAGTATCGAAAAAAATGAGACTGGAAAAACAAACATGGCACGGAGCGAAGAAGATTTATTTAGTATGATGGAAGGAGATGTGAAAACTGAGATTTCTGTTGAAATATTGAATACTTCTGAAGCTTCCGAAGATGGTTCAACATGCCCACCAATTTTGAGCTGTGATATTTGTAATATGGAATGCCGAACATTAAATATTCTTGAAGATCATATTAACGAATTTCATACGGGTAAGTTTATTCAATAGCTGGATGCGATTTCTTGCGACAAGTATGATTAAACACTGTAAAATCAGGTTTACATAGAACGCTTTTATAATTTAATACCATCCAGCAAATGTTGCAAGACGGTGTTGTTGTTGGTGTTGTTGTTGCTATAGCAATAAGGTTGCTCCCCGAAGGCTTTGGGGAGTGTTATCGATGTGATGGTCCTTTGCCAGATACAGATCCGATACGTTCCGGTAACAGCACCATTAAGGTGCTAGCCCGACCATCTCGGGAACGATTTATATGGCCACATTAAACCTTCAGGCCATCATCCCTCTCTTCCCACCCCCAAGTTCCATGAGGAGCTTGGGTCGCCAGAGCCTCGTCTGTTAGTGAAACAGGATTCGTCGCGGATAGGTGAGGTTGGCAATTAGGTTTGGAGAAGCTGTATATTGCGCTGGCAACCTGAAGGGTTGCGCTACACAGCCCCTTGAATCTGGTATTTTAGTCGCCTCTTACGACAGGCATACCTACCGCGGGTATATTCTGACCCTCTAACCCGCTGGGTGATTGCAAGACGTTCCTCCTTATTTTTAATAAATACAAACGACTTATAAAACCTGGAAAATTACATTTCCAATAAAATTCCAGTTATAAAAGCTTTATAAGCATATTTTATTTTTATGAATTTGTGGCTTAATTGTTATCAAAGATAAACGGGCACTTGGCATGTAAAGGAAAAAATATAATTGTCCATTATCGCATTGCCGACAGACATCACTTATTTTCTGCATGCATCAGTGGCGTAGTAAAAGAATTATTAAAATCCAAATTTTCTTAAGTGATGATAAGTACTTATTGTATTGAATAATGTTATTGGGAGGATATAGTATTGTATTTATTCAGTGATCCATTTATTGAAAATGTTGTTGTAATAACTAATAGTAAAAAGCAAAATTATGAATTGATTTTCGTTTGTTTTTGTATGAATCGGCCAATGACTTCTTCCACTGTGATAGCAATATTTCTATTATTTCTTAATAGGGCAAGTCCATTCAGCCTATCTTCTCCGGTTGAATTCCTTATCCAATTTTTCAAACGCTTCAATGTTAAAAAACTTCGTTCACTGCTTACAGCTAACGTGGCTCCAATCTTCAAAAACTTGAAAACGTGTGGAAAAAATTCTTCATTACAAAGATTTAATGCGTCGATGTATGTTGTTGTTGTTGTTGTAGCAATGCTCGCCCCACCTAATAGCCGCGACCGATCACAAAATGTCATCAATATCCTCTAACGGGAGTCCAAGGAAACTTGCCGTTTCAACAGGGGTGGACCATAAGGAAAGGGGTGTTAGAGGTGATGGTGATCATGAGATGATTGGTGTCATGCGGAGACACATTGCAAGCGGGGCATACATTTTGTATGTCGGGGTTGATTCTGGATAAGTAAGGGTTTAACCTGTTACAGTATCCTGAACGAAGTTGAGCAAGAGTGACACGCGTTTCCCTGGGGAGTATGCGTTCCTCTTCCGCGAGTTTTGGATACTTTTCTTTAAGTACTGGATTCACCGGGCAATTCCCGGCATAAAGGTCCGACGCCTGTTTATGGAGTTCACCAAGGACCTGCTTGTGTTTTTTCGCTTCATACGGCTGGGTTCTCAGGTGCCGTATTTCCTCAAAATGCTTACGGAGATGACTCCTTAAGCCCCTAGGCGGTGCTGGTTCATCAATCAGATGTCTGTTGGGATGCCCAGGTTTCTGGGTATTCAACAGGAACTGTTTGGTCAGCATCTCATTTCTTTCCCTGATGGGGAGTATTCTCGCCTCATTATGCAGATGGTGTTCTGGGGACATAAGAAGACAGCCCGTGGCGATTCTGAGAGCAGTATTTTGGCAGGCCTGTAGTTTCTTCCAGTGGGTAATTTTTAGGCTTGGCGACCATATGGGTGACGCGTAGCACGTAATCGGCTGGCTAATTGCTTTGTATGTAGTCATGAGCGTTTCTTTATCTTTTTCCCAGGTACTGCCAGCGAGGGACTTTAGGATTTTGTTACGGCTCTGAATTCTCGGAACAATTGCGGCTGCGTGCTCACCTAAATGTAGATCCTGATCAAACGTCACACCCAAGATTTTGGGGTGTAGGACAGTCGGTAGCGTAGTGCCATCGACATGGATGTTCAAAATGGTCGATGTATGTCTTTGGGCGATCTGCTCCAACGTAACATTATCTCCATAGTAGGACTTCATTTTTCACCACATGACCAAATGACATTTCTTTGAAGCAGATCACAGCATCTAGTCTTTCCGTCCATCTTGTTTCACACCTTCGCTTCAAGCGTTCCTTCTTTGTTGGATAATTCAAAGTTTGTTGTTGTTGTTGTTGTAGCAGTGCTTCAACCCACCCAATAGGTGCGACCGATCACAGATTCTCATCAATATCCTCTAACAGGAGTCCAAGGAAGCTTGCTGTTTCAACAGAGGTGGACCATAATGAAAGGGGCGTTAGAGGCGTTGGTTCCACATTATAATTAAAGAGATGGTTAGTGTCATGTGGGGACATATTGTAAGCGGGGCATACATTGCAAGCGGGGCATACATTTTGTACGTCAGGGTTGATTCTGGATAGGTAAGAGTTTAGCCTGTTACAGTATCCTCCAGAACGAAGTTGAGCTAGAGTGACTCGCTTTTCCCTGGGGAGTATGCGTTCCTCTTCCGCAAGTTTTGAGTACTGATCTTTGAGTACGGATTCACCGGGCAATTCCCGGCATAAATGTCCGACGCCTTTTTGTGGAGTTCACTGAGGACCTGCTTGTGTTTTTTTGCTTCATACGGCTGAGTTCTCAGGTGCCGTATTTCCTCATAATGCTTACGGAGATGACTCCTTAAGCCCCTGGGCGGTGTTGGCTCATCAATCAGATGTCTGTTGGGATGCCCAGGTTTCTGGGTATTCAACAGGAACTGTTTGGTCAGCATTTCATTTCTCTCCCTGATGGGGAGTATTCTCGCCTCATTATGTAGATGGTGTTCTGAGGACATAAGGAGACAGCCCGTGGCGGTTCTGAGAGCAGTATTTTGGCAGGCCTGTAGCTTCCTCCAGTGAGTAGTTTTTAGGCTTGGCGACCATATAGGGGACGCATAACATGCAATCGGCTGGCCAATTGCTTTGTATGTGGTAATGAGCGTTTCTTTGTCTTTTCCCCAAGTACTACCAGCAAGGAGTTTGAGGATTTTATTACGGCTATGGATTTTCAGTACAATTGCGGCTGTGTGCTCACCAAAATGTAGATCCTGATCAAACGTCACACCCAAGATTTTGGGGTGTAGGATAGTCGCTAGCGTAGTGCCATCGACGTGGATGGTCAAAATGGTCGACATTTGGGACGTCCATGTTGTAAATAAGGTCGCGGAGGATTTAGTCGGTGATAATGCCAGGTTTCGCGAGGCGAAACAACTGGAGAGATCAGGGAGGTATCCGTTTATTCTGTTGCAAAGCTCATCGATCTGTGGGACTGGGCCTGTGGCCATTATTGTGCAGTTATCGGCGTAGAAACGATAGTAACTCCTGGCGGCGAAGGTAGCTTAGATATGTAGAAAATAAACAAAAGTGGGGATAGGACACGATCCTGCTGCACCCCTTGTTTAATTCTTCTTGGTTTTGATGTTTCGTTTCTAAATTGCACCGATGCCTGCCGACTACCCAGATAATTTGCGGTCCACCTTTTAAGACATGGGGGAAGGGGAGACCCTTTCAGATCTTGCAGTAGCGGTCCAGCACAACGAGTACTGTTCTATGGTGGGGGTTTTGATTTAAACCGCAATTTATCTGGGTGCTAATGGCATTTAGCGCGGTGGTGGTGCTATGGATTTTCTAAAGCCATGCTGATGACAGGCTAGCTGCAAATTGCTTTAAAGTAGGGGAGAAAAATGGCTTCAAGCGTCTTGGCTACTGGATATAGGAGAGATATCGGCCGATATGACTCTCCTATGTTAGCTGGTTTCCCAGGCTTTAGTAGCGGGACGCCTTGGCCATTTTCCCTTTTTCTGGAATGACAAACGTGACAGGTTGAAGACATGTGCTAAATATTTGAAACCCTCTTTCCCTAGGCTTTTAAGCATCAGAATGGCTATGCCGTCTGAGCCCACTGCTTTGGATGGTTTAGCATGACCGGTGGCATCCTCAACCTCTTTGGCGGTGATGGTAATTGGTGACGCGCTGAATTTAAGAGAATAGCTTCGCGTCCTAGCGGGTTAGGGGGACAGAATATACCCGCGGTAGGTATGCCTATCGTAAGAGGCGACTAAAATACCAGATTCAAGGGGCTGTGTAGCGCAACCCTTTCAGGTTGCCAGCGCAATATATAATTTCTCCATACCCAATTGTCAACCTCACCTATCCGCGGCGAATCCTGTTTCACTAACAGAAGAGGCTCTGGCGACCCCAAACTCCTCATGGAACTTGGAGGTGGGGAGGGAGGGATGGCCTGAAGGTTTAATGTGGCCATATAAATCGTTCGCGAGATGGTCGGGCTTGGAACCGGAAAGTACCGGAACTGCATCCGACAAAGTACCATCAACTCGATAACACTCCCCAAGGCCTTCGGCGAGTGTCCTTATCGCTACAACAATAACAACAACAAGTGTATATAATTGTATATAAACGTAAGAGGATATCCTGAAATCCTTGCTGTACTGCACTTTTGTGTTATATAAAGACAATGCAAACTTGTCTACACAGTGAGATATACACTGATGGCAAGAATTTTTGGATTTTGTGTTTAAACTCAACAGTAGTAGCTCTTCCAGATTGTCAATGTAATGCTACTTCAGCGCAGCACTTTATTTTTTATGGAAACATATCTATGGCAAAACATAACAATTTTTGGCTATGTTAGTGAGAATCCCAATCCTAAATTCTCTGCAAAATTAACTTCATACACATTCATCGTTACTCCTACGTAAAAGCGGGTATTAGCTTGTTAGAAATCGGCAGCGGTATATTATCAGAGGAGCTTAATCTAAGCGAGAGCTTACGCTTACCCGACCACTGCAGTGTTTTTCATGCTGAACTTGTAGCTTTCTGGGAAGCAGCCCTCTATCTTGCTAACCTGCAGGTGACCAATTGTATTTCAATTTTTTCGGACATCCAAGCCACCATAAAATCCCTGCAATGCAGTAACACCTCGTCACTAGTGGCGTTGAAGTGCAGAGAAATCCTCAACAAGCTAGCTGATAAATGCAACCTGAGAATTATATGGGTTCCTGGCCATTGTGACATCTCAGGAAACTGCGCTGCGGATGAGCTAGCTAGGGAAGGCACCAATCTGCAAACAATAACCTCCGCTGGTTGGCCCAGCCCTCCTCTAAACTCCTGCAAGCACTGCTTGCGATCTTTATTCACGGATCAAGCAAACGCCAGATGGGCCATGGAACCTACATGTAGAATATCCAAGCAAATCTGGCCTAAGCTGGATGAAAAGAGATCGCAATCAGTGATACAGTTAAGCCGTAACCCTATAAGCCCACTAGTGGGCTTTCTTACAGGTCACTGTCTCATGGGCACTCATGGTGCCTATATGGGCCTACAGACGAATTACTTCTGCCGCAGCTGTAGGGACGAGGAGGAGATAGAAAGCGTAGAGCACTATCTGTGCCACTGTCCCGCACTGTCAAGAACCAGGTACCGATGCCTTCACAGACACTGCTTTGGGGTCTTGCGGAACTTGAATCTGCACACACAAACGATATCTTGCGTTTCATCAGGCAAACGCGCTGGTTTAACCTTACTGGGGTCTAAACATGCTTCGGAAGTAGGGAAATAGGAAATAGGGGCCGCCGCGTGGTAGCACAACGTACCACAGCGGCCTACGTGAGTATCCGCTTGGACAGCCGAGGCAGCCACTTCAACCTAACCTAGTTATGTGTATTTAATAATTTAAGTTTTAGGCCTACACAATAATAATAAATTAAATTCTTTAGATAGGCAGGGTCTAAGGATATAAGAGATGTTTTTTTGGTCAATACAGTTTCCAATAGTTTTTTCAAAGCCAAACTGAAACTCCGACTAGAAACTGCTTTGCATTATTGATATTTGTTTCTTTTTTTATCATTACATTTATACTGAACTCAAATGTGTACTTCCAAATAAGCCATTTTAAAGCGTCTACATTGCCCTCGTTCGCAGTTCCCTCGCAAGAAAATGTACTGAATTGGTTGATTAAACAATAGTACGAGGAAAAAATATAAGTAATACAAAGCAGTTTCTGGTAGAAGAGCATATATATTGTAACGAATTTAGTGGAATTGCGCTTATTCCAAATCTTCTGCTAACGTTCGAATCACTAAACTGTTGAATAAATAACTCCAATATTCAATAACGCAAAAATGGTCTTTATTAGTCTACTTTGAATAACACATAACTTCACAACCAATAGCGTGCTTAAATCAAACTGATTGCTGCTTACTCATATTTCGCTTCATTTTTAATCTCTCCTGTCTCCTTCGCATACTTCTAGGCGTTTCTTCTTCTAGAATTTACTACTTTGTTACCAGCTATAAACTACAGATGCTATAAACGCTTCTCGCATAGCAATATGCACGTGTATATGTGAGTAATACATCCACCGATAATTGCATACTTTTGTGAGTATCTCAGATATATGCATGCATTTGTGCGTATCTCTCCGCTGCTTGTATGTGCATATGTGTAGACATATTGATTGATTTGTTTATGTACATATCAGTGACTGCTTAGTATCGGCTTAGAGATGATAGTATCCCTTAGTGTTGCTAATATTCGTCACAATATAATACTTCTATATCAATACCTTCCTACCTTCCTAATGTGCAAATTTTCTGTCAATCATTATAGCTCCGTCACATAAGCAGTTTTTCATATAGATGAGTTTAACACAAGCTTATGCATTATGAGTAGATTGCACTTATTTTTATGGAGAACGGTAGAATGAGCGACACTGGCGCCATCTGATATTGAGAAGTAGCCATCTCCCAAATTTTGTTCCAAGGAAATCATAAGAAGAAGAATTTGGCATTTGCTTTGGCTAAGGGTGTTGGCACACTTTGCAAATAAAATAATTTTTCCCACTGGTTGGTAAATTTTCTAACATTTTTTTTAATTAAAAACTGCAATATAACAATCGTTTACGACATAAAATAAGTGAGCAAGTATTTTTGTTGTATAGGGAGAATGTTTATAACAGTGCTTCGCGAAATTTTGTATGTGAATGGGCAAGGCGTAATAAACTTCAATTGCCAAGTCTGATAATAATAATAATAATAATAATAATATGAAAAATGTCCTTGTGCCGCGGCCTTTATTTGCTGAAACTGTGCAAATGTATGTTCTGCGCATGCGCTGGCTTTGTTAGGGTTAGTGAATTGTAGTAGCGTGTGTAAAAAACGTAAGTAGTAGTAACAACGAGTCACTATCCCTTTTACCAGACTTCTGCATACTAATTGTTATAAAATGTGTTTAGTCGATTAAACAATGAAAAGGCCAACAAATACAATACAAGGCTTGATGTATTTATTATTTAATTGTGGACTTACAAAAGCACACACCAGGGAAACTATAAGTAACTGGGAAACTAAACAATTCAGACGTCACTGGATTGATTGCCCAGGGCAAGGGCAGGCCAAACTGTTTATACTTCCGGCAACGAAAGTATCAGCCAAACTCATTAACCTAAGCAGGTAGGACCTAAGAACTCTTGCTGGGTACTATACGGGACACTGCGGTCAACGATATCACCTAAGTAAATTAAATCTATCTGATACCAAAATTTGTCGTTTCTGTGAGCTGGATGATGAAACGCCGGTTCACATTCTCTGCGAACCGCTCTAGCTAGGCAGAGACTATCCAATCTAGGTGGTGGGACTCTTAATCCCTATGTCGCAGTGCTTCCAGTCCTATCAATAATAATTTATTATCTAAACATGGGCTGCAGCCATAAAAAGGACATTATTTACATAAATAGTAAAAAAACAAGGCGAGGAATTCATATTTTTGAAATGAAAAAAATTCAAATATACATGTATAAAAATATACTTATACATACATCCCAACAAGCATTTCTTTAAACGTTTTTAAAAATAATTTAAAGTGAATTAGCTTGAACAAACGATCATGGTTCAACTATATGGTTGGCTCATCTGTAAAGCAACAAATTATGTCTGTTCAAATTGCCATAATCTGTGTATTAGTGTTGGTGCGAATGGTATGGAATGGAAACTTAAACTTGGCAGTTTTTGTATGTGTAAGAAAATGTTGCCAATGTGTTGGTTTCATTTTGAGTTTGCCATCTCCTTTTGACAATCCCATCGACCATGCAATGAAATAAATAAAATCAGCTGATGAGATGAGCCAACCATATAATTGAACCATGCAAACGATATATAAACGCTTTCAAAATTTTACTTATTTTGAGTTTTTAATGAAGTAAATTTTTGATGAAGTAAACAAAATATGAGTACTGGGCTGGCTGCTATTGGGTTTGAAATAATATCAATTTTGTAAATTTTTTCTAACATACTCTTTTTCGTCCGTGCTTTTTTCGATTCAAAAAACAAACGACTATCCAAATAAAAACTTATTACTCCTTCCACAGCTGTGTCCGCTGATTATTAAAGATGTCATTGCTAAATAAATTTTCGATGGCTATGTGATAGTCCATGATACTATTGGAGAATGCATCACTTGTATTTTGAAAAATTTTATTTATTAAACTTAATTTTGCATTTCCAATTGGGCATGCCTTGAAAACTTGTCTTAAAGCGTTCTCTGACACTATACAAATATTACATACGTCCACAGATGGTGCGGCAAACGGACCATTATTTTTGTGCGCTGAAAGTAAAGGCATTTCTTCACCTATCAATTGCCCTTAACATGTGGAACATTTTATTTTCTTTTGTACCTTCCAAGCAACATAGCCAGAAATATAACGAACAACATTTGCCATCATCCGGTGGCAAAATCCTGAGCCAGAGAAATAATTTTGCATGTGAATGCAGTAACAACGATTTGAGCCAGATAAATCCAGATGGAAGTCTGGTTCAATTTGTGAGCCAGATAATTTGTTAATTACTTCTTTTTAGTTTGGCAACGCTGCCTTTAATAAACCTACTTTTTCAGAAATAGATGTCGCTGCTTAGCCTTTCGCCGTATGAGTTAAATGAAAAACAGCGGCGGCATCTGCCTATCACATTTCACGTGTGCGAAAATTTTACGACATATGCTTCTCAAGTCTCTCGATGATCCAGAGTATTCCCGTGAGAATTGAGCGTGAGCCGGAGCTGTAAAACTCACCGGAAGACGCCAATTGTTGAAATATACATCTATTTAAGCCCCTTTTTTACAAAAAATTAACGACAGCCTTGATATTTTGTCTCCTTCTCTCGTTGTATATCTGTACTGTAATGTTTGACAGGCTGCACAGCAAAGATGAATGGATTTGCGACTCTTTGTTTCGAGAGAGCGCTGTCAAAATGCACATTTTTGTCAATGATGCCACTTCAAACAAAAAAGATCTGAATATGGGGATTTTTGACATACATTTCGGCTATTTTATAGTTTCAATCATTTAATAAAACGATAGTCGAAAAATATTTATTTTTTTAAACTTATTTTACAATAATACGACTAGCTAGAGTTAAATATAAACAAATCTAAGTAAAATTTACATTTTGATTAAATTAATTAGTCAAATATTGTAATGCATTTA
The DNA here is from genome assembly GCF_040869045.1 of Eurosta solidaginis. Taxonomy (NCBI): domain Eukaryota; kingdom Metazoa; phylum Arthropoda; class Insecta; order Diptera; family Tephritidae; genus Eurosta; species Eurosta solidaginis. Next base: position 217,674,677 of record NC_090322.1, on the reverse strand, counting down.
ACTCACAGTGAAAACCAAATATTCTTTTGAAATTTGAGTAAATCGGACCTAAGATATAATAGTTAACATCATTTAGTGGATAAGGCTTATCTTACATGTCTGACGTTCCAGGTTCTGTTATAAAAATGGACTGGTTACATCGGGACTTATTTTACAAAACCTGTTTTTAGTGATAACTTTTGAGTGGGAAATAATATTTAACTTCCGCCTTCTAACTAATAATATTTACACTAAAACAAGTAAAAAATAAATAAATGTAAGGCGCTATAACCTCCGAAGAGATCTAAGGCCGAACTTCTCTTCCAACTTGCGTCGTGCTCCTCTTGATTTTCCCTACAAATTGGCCGAACGGGACCTACATGTTTTATGCCGACTCCGAACGGCATCTGCAAGGCAGATGAGTTTTCACTGAGAGCTTTTCATGGCAGAAATACACCCGGAGAGCTTGCCAAACACTGCCGAGGGGCGACCCCGCTTAGAAAAATTTTCTTCTAATTGAAAAACCTTATTTCTAAAAGTTTGATGTTGCTTTGCCCGGGGTGCGAACCCAGAGCATACGGTGTGATAGGCGCAGCACGCTACCATCACACCACGGTGGCCGCCAAACAACAAGTATTTTTATATTTTTTCCCATAATTTTTGAACGCATTTCTACAGTTGTAGGACAAACTAAAGTTTACCTAAATTTTTGGCCCGTTTTTCGTTTTAGCTGTCACATTTTTTGTTCTGGCACTCGCTTCAGCTGGCGCGAGGGATTTATCTGTGATTGTTGCCAGCACAAATTTGAGGTAAATCCTTCGTGAGAGCGAAAAAAATGAGAGTGTTTCGTATCAAGTCATCTTTGCTGCACAGTTCAGTAGTAGTGATATAGAAGTATTATATATGTAGTAGAAGTATTACATATAATATATATGTAGAATAGAAATAAATGTTACAATGTGTTTGAATGGATCTCATTTGCAGCTCAAAACCGATGAAATGCGATCAAATGAGTAATTTCGGAAATGCGATATGTATAAGGAAATGCCGCAATGCCGAAAATTACGTTTTTGGCGCAATGTGAATGTACCTTAAGAAGTCCATTTAATTGAAATTTATGAATGGTAGCTTTTAGACTTAAGGCGAGTTGGACCAACTGAAAAATTAATAAAAAAATAATTATTATTTTATTTATAGACGATGTTACTTGCACAAAATGCTCAAGTGTGTTTGAAATACCAATGGAACTTTATCTACATGACAAGTTCGTACATAGTATATCTGGCTCGACCATACGTTGTCCTTGGTGCAAACGTTCAAGCTTAATTTTAAAAAATGAACTGGTGGATCATCTGAAAGCAAAGCATTTTAGATATTATTTAAAGTATTTCCATATATATAGCAGTGATAACGTTGATAATAATGTAAAAAATTGTCAAAACCCCATCTCACTGGATAATGAGCTAATTAAAGATGATAAGGATCAGAAATACGATTGTCCGATGTGCTTCAAAAGCTTCGTAAAACATAAGTCATATGATACTCATATTAAAAATACACACAAGGAAATAACAACTACTGATATGGTGGAAGCTGTGTTGTTGACTAGAGGTGAAAACAGCGATCCTGATGTGGAAAAGAATTTTGAATGTTTAATATGTCCAAAGCAATTTCAATCCAAAATATCACTCGCTAAACACATTACAATTAAGCACGAAGCTTATCCTAAAAACAACAATAACAAGTCAAAGGCTCAAAAATCTAAAGATAATGAAACATTAAAACCGAAAGAAAAATACCTATGCTCATTTTGTCGTAAGTACCTATACACAACTGGGTTAAATAATAGCAGTAGCCTATCATATTTTAGTCCTAGTTTTTTTTTTTACACTGAAATAGCATTTGTTGTTTCAATTTGTCTACACTACAACATAGGCGCAAAAATTACAAAAAAGTTTATGATACAGTTGTGACTAGGGCTGTGAACTGCATCCGGATTTTTCAACTATCCGGATAAACCGGATATTCGAATAACCGGATAGCTAAGCAAAAAATCCGGCTATCAAGATATCCGAATTCATAAATGGGAAATCCGGATATCCGTATGTCCGGATACTGGAATATAAAAGTTGAATATCTGCATATCAGTATTGAGCGAAGCAAACATCGAGAAATTATTCACAAAATGTTTGTAGATTATTAAATTAACGTCAAAAGTGAAAATAAGAACAGTGCCATTTGTTTATATTGTGAAAAATCGCTGTTAATTTATTTAAATGCCCACGAATTTATTGTTATTAATGTTAAATAAATATATATGGTACATCAATTTGTTGCTTTCAGTGGATCTGGAAAACCGGATATCCGGATAGTTTCACAAACGAATATTAACCGGATAACCATGCCGTCCGAATTTTATCCGTGTCAACGGATATCCGTATGGATATCCGGATATTCGAATATGCGGATAGTCCCAGCCCTAGTTGTGGCATTCATGAAGTCCTGTTACCTTCTGTGCAATCGAAGTAATCGTTCTTTTTGAAGTGATTGGAATGAAACTTGAAAATTTCAAGTAGTACAACCCAAGATACAAAAAATAGAGGTAGTTCTACTTTATGTGACGTTAGCCACTTGACTTTTGCAGGGACAGTTACAATTTCATAAAATTCTCGCTAACAGATTGAAAAATGTTACGGGTTTATTTAGTTTGACAAGGTCATTGGTCAGGCTTCGTGGTATGGGATATGGGCTTTCTGACTGCAGACACTCTAGCCTTCTTACCAGTTTCGACTTTATCTCGGACAGAACGGACTATTGTATGCCAATAACTGCTCCCTATACAACCTTCACCCCAGTCATTCCACCGAGAGAGGAGTGGGGAAGAGGAATTATCTGGGACATGTGACCGGTTAACTTGTTCACGGATAGGTCGAAGCTGGACGGAAAGGTTGGTGGGGGGTCTTTTGTCAAGAGCTAAATGTAAGCTGCAAGTTTAAGTTGGCTGATCACTGCAGTGTATTCCAAGCGGAAGTTGCTGCGATTAAGGATGCGGTGGATGGAATGCTATCCAGTGCTACTACGGTTAGGGAATTTAACATCTACTCTGAGAGCCAAGCGGCTATCAAGGCCTTGAGCTCAACTACAGTGAGATAGAGGGTGGTCGGGGAGTGCCTGACCTCGCTTGCGATTGCATCGAATTATTTTATAATTAAGATTATCTGGGTCCCGGGCCATAGTGATATCCCGGGTAACTGTCAAGCGGATCTCTTAGCCCGCATCGGTACAACTGAAACGGATGAAGATGGCTGTAGGGATTTCGGGATCCCGCTGTCCACCTGTGGATTGCTCCTCCATAGCTGGGCCTCGAGTCAGCTCAGCAAACGTTGGGCGGACACCACGTCTTGCAGGGTAGCAAGATCTTTCTGGCCGAAAGTGGATGGCAGGAGGTCTGCTGAAACAATTGGATTCACTAAGGCTCACCTATCAATGGTCATGGAAACTCCATCCTGCTGCAGCTGTATGGTGGATGGTGAGGTGGAATCACCAAATCATTTTATGCTTGATTGCCCAGCTTTTGCCAGAACTAGGCGAAAGTACTTCGGTCGCGACTCACTTGGATCTCCCGAGGATTTATCCAAAGTTGAGATCGGTATAATTCGGAGCTTTATCGTTGCTACCCAACGATACTCTAAGTAGCTAGATCTAAGTCACCGTTATTTTTGGTGTATGTGGTATCACAACGGACCTTCGTGTTGTCCAAGTGAGCTATCCTTATCAGGGCAGCTACCACCTAACCTAACCTAACATTGGTTTGACTCTGTGTAGCGAGCGAACAGAATTTTGTAATTGAAATTTAAGTAACTTCCCTATAAGCTACAAACTTGAAACTTTGAACATAGTTCAGAACGAGATGATAATGCAATAATAAGAAAGAAAAAAATCTGATAGGTGGCGCATGAATCTAAATATTTAAAAAATCGTATTTGTGGTCCGATTTGGCTCATATTTGGAACACATATTCCATACATGAATAGAAAGCGATATATGAAAAAATTGCAGCCGCGTGGCGCAAGGATCGAGACATTAAAGCAAATCGTATTTGTTTTCGATGTGGCTCAAATTTGGAACACATATTACACACATGAAGAGAAAGCGACATATGAAAAAAATCGCCGCCGGGTGGCGCAATGATCGAGATATTAAAAAATCGTATTTGGGGTCCGATTTGGCTCATATTTGGAAAACATATATGAGGTACAGAAAGAGAAACCGCTTTAGTAAAAAAAATTTCACGCTAGGTGTTGCAAGAATTGAGATATTCTAAAAAGTCGTACTTGTCTGTCCGACTTTGCTCATTGAACAAATATTACATACAGTCAATAAAGACTAAAAACTTGAAAATAAAATAATTAACAAAAATTTTCAAGTTAAACGGTTTTATTGAAGACAATACTTACATTAAGTAATAATAATACTAAAAGGTAGCAAATAATTAGGTAGGTCCTAGATACTAGTCATCACACTCCTCATCAATCTAGGGCGTTGATCAGACAATTAAATAAAAACGTTGGACGCGTCAAATTTCTATTGATAGCCATAAGTAAGACCAACTGAACCTTAATCAGGTTATACTACGCCCCACATTTTTATTTAATTGTCTGATCAACGCCCTAGATTGATGAGGAGTGTGATGACTAGTACCTAGGACTAGAGCGTACGATTTCTCGAACTTGTTTGAAAAGAGATTTCTCGCGAGTCTCGCCTTCTCGCGAGATTCTCGAATTACTCGTAAGGCTGGCGAGCTTCTCGACATTCAATTTAATCGATTCATTGGCTGTTTTATATAGAGCTTCTCGAGCACAAGCGAAAATTTCCACAAAACCACAACTAAACAAGTAAGGAAGGTTAAGTTCGGGTGTAACCGAACATTACATACTCAGTTGAGAGCTATGGTGACAACATAAGGGAAAATAACCATGTAGGAAAATGAACCGAGGGAAACCCTGGAATGTGTTTGTATGACATGTGTATCAAATGAAAGGCATTAAAGAGTATTTTATGAGGGAGTGGGCCATAGTTCTATAGGTGGACGCCATTTAGGGATATAGCCATAAAGGTGGATCAGGGTTGACTCTAGAATGCGTTTGTACGATATGGGTATCAAATTAAAGGTGTTAATGAGTATTTTAAAAGGGAGTAATTCTTAGTTCCATAGGTGGACGCCGTTTCGAGATATCGCCACAAAGGTGGAACAGGGGTGACCCTAGAATTTGTTTGTACAATATGGGCATCAAACGAATGGTGTTAATGAGTATTTTAAAATGGAGTGGGCCTTAGTTCTATAGGTGGATGCCGTTTCGAAATATCGCCATAAAGGTGGACCAGGGTTGACTCTAGAATGTGTTTGTACGATATGGGTATCAAATTAAAGGTATTAATGAGGGTTTTAAAAGGGAGTGGTGGTTGTTGTATACGTGGTCGCCTTTTCGAGATATCGCCATAAAGGTGGACCAGGGGTGACTCTAGAATGCGTTTGTACGATATGGATATCAAATGAAAGGTGTTAATGAGTATTTTAAAAGGGAGTAATCCTTAGTTCCATAGGTGGACGCCGTTTCGAGATATCGCCATAAAGGTGGACCAGGGTGACCCTAGAAGTTGTTTGTTCAATATGGGTATCAAAAGAAAGGTGTTAATAAGTATTTTAAAAGGGAGTAATCCTTAGTCCCATAGGTGGACGCCGTTTCGAGATATCGCCAAAAGGTGGACCAGGAGTGACCCTAGAATTTGTTTGTACAATATGGGCATCAAACGAAAGGTGTTAATGAGTATTTTAAAAGGGAGTGGGCCTTGGTTCTATAGGTGGACGCCGTTTCGCGATATCGCCATAAAGGTGGGCCAGGGGTGACTCTAGAATTCGTTTGTGCAATATGGGTATCAAACGAAAGGAGTTAATGAGTATTTTAAAAGGGAGTGGGCCTTAGTTCTATAGGTGGACGCCTTTTCGAGGTATTGCAATAAAGGTGGACCAGGGGTGACTCTAGACTTTGTTAGTACGATATGGGTATCAAATGAAAGGTGTTAATGAGTATTTTTAAAAGGGAGTGGGCCTTCGTTCTATAGGTGTTCGCCTTTTCGAGATATCGCCATAAAGGTGGACCAGGGGTGACTTTAGAATATGTTTGTGCGATATGGGTATCAAATGAAAGGTGTTAATGAGTATTTTAAAAGGGAGTGGGCCTTAGTTCTATAGGTGAACGCCGTTTCGAAATATCGCCATAAAGGTGGACCAGGGGTGACTCTAGAATGTGTTTGTACGATATGGGTATCAAATTAAAGGTATTAATGAGGGTTTTAAAAGGGAGTGGTGGTTGTTGTATAGGTGGTCGCATTTTCGAAATATCGCCATAAAGGTGGACCAGGGGTGACTCTAGAATTTGTTTGTACAATATGGGTATCAAAAGAAAGGTGTTAATGAGTATTTTAAAAGGGAGTAATCCTTAGTTCCATAGGTGGACGCCGTTTCGAGATATCGCCATAAAGGTGGGCCAGGGGTGACTGTAGAATTCGTTTGTGCAATATGGGTATCAAACGAAAGGAGTTAATGAGTATTTTAAAAGGGAGTGGGCCTTAGTTCTATAGGTGGACGCCTTTTCGAGATATCGCCATAAAGGTGGACCAGGGGTGACTCTAGAATGAGTTTGTACGAAATGGGTATCAAATTAAAGGTATTAATGAGAGTTTTAAAAGGGATTGGTGGTAGTTGTATATGTGAAAGCGTTTTCCAGATATCGACCAAAATGTGGACCAGGGTGACCCAGAACATCATCTGTTGGATACCGCTAATTTTTTTATATATGTAATACCTGCCAAGATTTTAAGGGTTTTTTATTTCGCCCTGTAGAACTTTTTCATTTTCTTCTACTTAATATGGTAGGTGTCACAACCATTTTATAAAGTTTTTTCTAAAGTTATATTTCGCTTCAATAAAACAGTCCAATTACCTTACCATGTTTCATCCCTTTTTTCGTATTTGGTATAGAATTATGGCATTTTTTTCATTTTTCGTAATTTTCGATATCGAAAAAGTGGGCGTGGTCATAGTCGGATTTCGTTCATTTTTCATACCAAGATAAAGTGAGTTCAAGTAAGCACGTGAACTAAGTTCATTAAAGATATGTCGATTTTTGCTCAAGTTATCGTGTTAACGGCCATGCGGAAGGACAGACGGACGACTGTGTATAAAAACTGGGCGTGGCATCAACCGATTTCGCCCATTTTCACAGAAAAGAGTTATCGTCATAAAATCTATGCCCCTACCAAATTTCAAAAGGATTGGTTAATTTTTGTTCGACTTATGGCGTTAAAAGTATCCTAGACAAATTAAATGAAAAAGGGCGGAGCCACGCCCATTTTCAAATTTTCTTTTATTTTTGTATTTTGTTGCACTATATCATTACTGGAGTTGAATGTTGACATAATTTATTTATATACTGTAAAGATATTAAATCTTTTGTTAAAATTTTACTTAAAAAATTTTTTTTTTTAAAAAGTGGGCGTGGTTCTTCTCCCATTTTGCTAATTTTTATTAAGCGTACATATAGTAATAGGAGTAACGTTCCTGCCAAATTTCATCATGATATCTTCAACGACTGCCAAATTACAGCTTGCAAAAGTTTTAAATTACCTTCTTTTAAAAGTGGGCGGTGCCACGCCCATTGTCCAAAATTTTACTAATTTTCTATTCTGCGTCATAAGTTCAACTCATCTACCAAGTTTCGTCGCTTTATCTCTCTTTTGTAATGAATTATCGCAATTTTTCGGTTTTTCGAAATTTTCGATGTAGAAAAAGTGGGCGTGGTTATAGTCCGATATCGTTCATTTTAAATAGCGATCTGAGATGAGTGCTCAGGAACATACATACCAAATTTCATCAAGATACCTCAAAATTTACTCAAGTTATCGTGTTAACGGACGAACGGACATGGCTCAATCAAATTTTTTTTCGATCCTGATTATTTTGATATATGGAAGTCTATATCTATCTCGATTCCTTTATATATGTACAACCAACCGTTATCCAATCAAACTTAATATACTCTGTGAGCTCTGCTCAACTGAGTATAAAAACACCCAAATGTATAGAATACTGCTAATGCAGCGACTGCATTGAAAGTCGAGAATCTCGCGAGTTATACGAGTATTTCGAGATTCGAGAATCTCGCGAGAATTGAAAGTCGAGAAGTTCCCGAATAATACGAGTATTTCGAGATTCGAGAATCTCGTGAGAAACCGTGTTATCGATGTACCGTTATAAAAAATAAAATATTGTGAACAAAATTATATGTATAATAAATATGTTTTGAGTTAAATGTGATTGAAAAGCAATATAATAAAAAATAAGTAAAGGTGTCTCAGTTCGGCTATAACCCAACATTATATTCCCAGCGTGAGCTTCAATTGTACTTTTAATTTCAGATAAATTACTTTTCTACATAACACGTGGCACCGCCCGTTTAAGAAAAAATGTCTCCCCATTTCCTCTTACAATAAAACTTGATAAGTGAAATATCATTGATTCAAAACTATTTTTTGTTAAGTTATAGCTTATTATTCTAGCCTACGACCCTTTTAAACTTGTTTTATATCCAAGCTGAAGTGGTCTTTAACCGATCCCGTCCATTTTTACTAGGAACATTTTCTGCTATAAGAAAAATATGTGTACACAATTTCATTACGATATCCTAATTTTTCTTCGAGTTGTGGCTTCCGAAACATAGACAATTGCTTAGCTATAAAAGGGGCAGTGCTATTTATTGTTATAAATCCACTTGGGAAATGTAATACCAGTTATATAAAGCCACCGTGGTGTGATGGTAGCGTGCTCCGCCTACCACACCGTATGCCCTGGGTTCGCACCCCGGGCAAAGCAACATCAAAATTTTAGAAATATGGTTTTTAAATTAGAAAAAAATTTTTCAAAGCGGGGTCGCCCCTCGGCAGTGTTTGGCAAGCGCTCCGGGTGTATTTCTGCCATGAAAAGCTCTTAGTGAAAACTCATCTGCCTTGCAGATGCCGTTCGGAGTCGGCATAAAACATGTAGGTCCCGTCCGGCCAATTTGTAGGGAAAATCAAGAGGAGCACGACGCAAATTGGAAGAGAACCTCGGCCTTAGATCTCTTCGGAGGTTATCGTGCCTTACATTTATTTTTTTTACAGCTTTTTTTATTCGTCCACGACCCTTTTAAAAATCTTTTATATAAAAGGTCCTTAACCGATTTCGTTAATTTTTCTTCAAAGTATTTCTTATAGTAAAGGCAACCTCTCTGTCGAATTTTGTTACGATAGGTTTAACGATTGATTTATGATTAATAATATTTATAAAATTGATTTTATCACAAGTGGGCGGTGCCACGCCCATTTTAAAATGTTTTTCAAATTTTTATCAAGAGGCTCATTATCAATCCACACGTCAAATTTCAACATTCTAGGGGTATTAATTACTAAATAATCAGGTTTTTTGTGTTTTCCAAAATGTTATATATATATAAAGTGGGCGTGGTTATCATCCGATTTCGCTCATTTTCAATACAATTCTAGGTCCATATAAGCTCATGTGCCAAATTTGGTGAAGATATCTCAATATTTACTCAAGTTATCGTGTTAACGGACAGACGGATGGACATGGCCCAATCAAATTTTTTTTCGATACTGATGATTGTGATATATGGAAGTCTATATCTATCTCGATTCCTTTATACCTGTGCAACCAACCGTCATCCAATCAAAGTTAATATACTCTGTGTGCAAAGCACAGTGAGTATAAAAATATGGTTTTGTTTCGGTAATTTGTATTTAAAAAAAAACAGCAAGTCGTAATCGTTGTTGTTGTTGTAGCGATAAGGACACTCCCCGAAGGCCTTCGCGAGTGTTATCGATGTTGATGTTCCTTTGCCGGATGCAGATCCAGTACGTTCCGGTACCAAGCCCGACCATCTCGGGAACGATTTGGTATGACCACATGCGACCTTCTAGGCCATACCGCCCTCCCACCCTCTAGATCCATGAGGAGTTCGGGGTCTCCAGAGCTTCGGCTGTTAATGAAACAGGATTCGCCACGGATAGGTGAGGTTGACAATTTGGTTAGAGAAGCCATATATTGCGCCGGCAAACCCTCGAAAGGGTTGCGCTACACAACCCCTTGAATCAATTTGGTATTTTAGTCGCCTATTACGACTGGCATACCTACCGCGGGTATATTCTAACCCCTAACCCGCTGGGGTAAGTCGTAATCGTCCTTCTTCTTCATGAAAGATGACATTCGACCCCGCGATCCCTTTCTTATTGCTTAAAGTTTTATCCGAAAAAGAGTATGATTTTCGACGTGAAATCTATTGCATCGCCAATATTGATGTCAATCTGTCCAGCCACATCTTATTTTCTGCACTTTCATGTTGGGGAGTATACTATAGGTTAAACTCTATTCAACTTTAACCGAACTTTTAACTCGTAATGAAAAACCTGACCTTAAACGAACTGGTCCATTTAAACAAGGATAAGCAGTACAATTGTATGTACATAAAAATTTAAAGTGGCAAAGTTACGTTAAGTTTAACTTTAACTGTTGTGTGTTGTTTAAAATCGCATTGAAAAATTGGTTTCAAGAATTTATACGTAGCTATAAATATTGTAACGCATTTAGTGAAATTCGGCCTATTTGCAACCTTCTGCTAACGTTCGTAACGCTAAACTGTTGAACAAAGAGAATACATAACAAGAGACGTCAGTTCGTATGTTTGATATTAAACACTCGCTACAAAAGATTGGGGTTACTGACAGTTGCATCCCACTTTTCATTTTAATTTTCGCCGTATGTCAAAACACTAGAGCAGTGTTGCCAGAACCTCTTTGTAGAAAAAAGGATATATGTACAAAAATTAAATAAAGGCTGAAAGAAGCAAAATACAATTTTTTAAAGCTAAGCATAAAAGCTAAAAGTTAAAGGCAACTTTTCAAGAGTTTTACTAATTTCTTTCATAAAAACCATAGGTAGGTAGGTTGAACTGGCCGGTCCATGAGGACCTAACATAGACTGATTGAGTCCCTAGTGTTACCAGAAGTTTTTAACGACCAAACTGAAAAACCCTATCAAAAACCAGGGCCTATGTTATAAAATAACTCCGTCCTCTTGGCAAATACTAGAAGCTTCCTAGGACTTAAGCCACTTGCTGTTTCTAGATCTGACAGCTGTATCACTCCTAATAGCTGGAGTCTTAGCCTGGCAAGTACAGGGCACGAGCACAGAACGTGCTCGATCGTTTCCTCCTCCAACCCGCACTTCCTACATCTGCTATCACTGACCAAGCCTAATTTAAAGGCATGTGACGCCAGAAGGCAGTGTCCAGTCAGAATACCCGTCATGAGTCTACAGTCCTCTCTTTCTAATGATAGAAGCAACTGTGTTAGTCTAAGGTTGTAAGACCCACACATAATCTTCGACACTTTACAGCACCGCGCTTGAACCCACGCCTTTCCCGCTTGGTCGATCATGTGCACCTGTCGCCTTCGCTTAATCTCGCCCAATCTAGGTATACCACAGACCCTCCTCCTTCCACTACTTTGGAACCATCGGTGTACACATGTATCGCCTCGTCCGCCATTTGCGCACCCTTGCGCCAACCGCCCACCTCTATTGTGGCCTTAAGATCTCCCTCGAAGCGCAGATAGGGAATCATGTAGTCTGTTCGTCTTGTGATTGATGACGCTATACTACTATGGCCATATGGTCGGCGCTCAAGCTTCCCCGAAGCACCGAGCCTGGTTGCGGTCGTTAAAGCTTTGTTCTTTGCTACCAGGTCTACAGGTGGGATGTGCAGAATGGCATACAGTGCAGCCGTCGCGGTTGTTTTCAGGGCTCCCGTAATGCTAGCAACGATAGTCTGCATATCCCCTCTAATTTTTTGAGGTATGTTTTTTTTTGTGTGGCTTTCCACCAAACAAGAACTCCATAGTATAGAATAGGGATTAGAATCGCTGTAAAAACCCAATGAGAAAGAGAGGGCGATAGGCCCCACGTACACCCCAGCATTCTTTTACATGCATAGAGTGCCGTTGAGGCCTTCTTGACCCTCTCCTCCACGTTGAGCTTCCATGACAGCTTACTGTCTAGGATGATTCCTAGATATTTTGTGCAAGGTTTCTCCTGTGAGGTCACCCCTCCTAACTTAGGCCTGGTCCAATTTGGGACCTTGTACCTCTTTGTAAACAAGACCATATCCGTCTTCTCCGCATTGACTTTCAACCCGACATTAGATGCCCAGGTATGAATATCGCGAAGTGCCCGATCCATCAAAGAACTAATCGTTGGAAGGCACTTTCCACTTATGACAATTGCAACGTCATCTGCGTAAGCCGTAAGTTTTACGTGTCCCTCATCGAATTGCCTGAGCAGTTGGTTGATCCAGCGTCCACAGCAGAGGTGATAGCACCCCTCCCTGCGGCGTGCCCCTGTCCGCTGATTTCGTGGCCTCGTACAATCCCCATTGTGACGTAATCTTTCTGCAGTTTAACATGCAGCCGATCCATCTGATTAAGGCAGGATGTACTTTAATGTAATTAAGACCATCCATAATCGCCCATTTCGCAACATTATTGAAAGCCCGGGCAATGTCCAAGAAGACTCCTAGAGCATACTCCTTATATTCCAGGGATTTCTCTATGCTTATTACTACCCTATGCAATGCGGTGTCTACCGACTAGCCTTTGGTGTACGCATGCTGTATTGTGGAGAGCAGCTTTTCATCCACGTTGGACTTTATGTACACATCTATCAGCCTCTCAAAGGTTTTGAGCAGAAATAATGTTAAGCTAATGGGTCTCTAGTCTTTGGGATACATGTGACCGATCTTCCCCGCCTTTTGGTAGAAAAGCTACAAGAGCAGTTCTCCAAGAGTGCGGTACATGATTCAGTCTTATGCACCCATCGAATATTATTTTAAGCCATTCCACGACCGCCCTACTTGAGACTTATAGCATGGCCGGGAATATACCATCTGGGCTCGGCGATTTAAACTTAGAAAACGTCTTCACTGCCCACTCGATCTTGGTATCGGTCACCAAGCCCGGCACTACTATCTCCGTGATCGAAGTGTGAGTGATGTCTGCTGGCTCTTCTAAACCGTCTCCCGATGGGAAATGTGTATCGAGAAGCACCTCAAGGGATTCCTCACTATTACTTGACCATTCCCCGTGCTCTTTATTTATTAGTCCCTGGACTATGTTTCCCTTTGCTAGGATTTTATTCAACCGTGCTGTTTCGCTGGACCACTCTATGTCCGTACAGAAACTTTTCCATGAGTTTCTCTTCGCCCTGGTAATTTCACGCTTGTAGATCCTCGGTAGATCCCTGTACTCGTTCCAACACGCTTCGCTTTCCGCGGTCTTTGCGAGCTTAAACATTTCTTTTACCTGTCTTCTTAGAAGACTCAGCTCATTGCTTCACCATGGCGGCTTTGCTTTTCCTCTGACTCTTCTCAGAGGGTAAGCTTTGTTATACGCAGTCATAAGCGTCCTTGTTAGGAATTCATTCGACTCCTCCAGTTCCTCTACATTAGCAACCTCTTTGGGTTGTCCCAGTTTTTTTCTACATGTTTCTGGAATTTAGTCCAGTTCGTTGGCCTAGGGTTTCTAAAGGTTCCTCCCTTCTCTACCCTCTTTAGGGGGATGCTGAAGCTGATGTACGCATGGTCGGAGAAGGATGGTCTATCAAGAACCATCCAATCATACCTTAATATATCACGTTCGGAGCTCAATGTAATATCCAGAACATTGCTGGATGTTGGACCAATGTATGTAGGGACATTTCCCCTGTTGGCTATCTGCAAATTGGTTTGCAGGATGTAACAAAACAGAGATTCGCCTCTCTCGTTCGTATCTGCTCCTCCCCACGCATTGTGGTGAGCATTTGCATCTGCGCCTAAGACCAACCGCCCTTCCTCCTGTACTAGCCTTTTGCAATCCATCGGTGGAACCTCCGCAACATGGGCCATGTAGCAGGACGCCAGGATAAATGACTGCTTATTCTTTTGCTCAACGGCCACCGCTACGAGATCCTCAGTGGTGTAATTAGTTTTCTTACCATTACTACAGCTCGCACCCGTCCTTCCGTTTGCGGGTAGTAAACGCGAAACCCGCGCGCGCTAAGTCCAGAAACCTTTCCTTCCGGCTCCTGGATCAGCGCCACGTCAAACGAACCCTCCTCAAGGGTTAGGAGGAGTTCGATCGACGCCACTTTACTGTGTTGGAGGTTTATCTGTAGAACCCGCGGCACCATTGGGCTGTTTTTCTCCCTCCAGCACCTTCGTCTTGACCTTTTGGTTTAGAGTATTCGAGGCCCCCTTCAGTCTCTCGTGACTGTTGTGCCGGCTGTTCCTCTGTGCGAGTCACAGCACCATTTAGCGGTTGGTCCTCTTCTAGCACATTCGTGGTGACGTCGGGAACTTCCACCTGTCTTTTTTCCCTTAGGCTTTTGAGGTCCTTTTCGTCTTCGCCTACCTCTAGCGTGTTAGGGTTTTTATCCTCGGGACTTCTTTTCCTGAGTCGCATATAGATTTTGCCAGTGCCAAAGGACATTTTACCAAGCTGCGTGTACAAAATATCCTCCGCCTGCTTGTTTATTTGGAAGATGTAGAACTGACCATCCTCGGTAGGCCGAGATACAGTAAGTACCTTCCAATCCTGTGTCGGTATGTTCGGATTCTGATTCTGCAGAAGTCGCAGTGTATCCTCCGACTTCATCACGCATGGTATCCATACCTTAACTTTTGGTACCGTGGGGATTTGCGCTTTATCCACCACTTCAAACCGCGCGTTCGTGCCTTGCCTTTGGAGGTTTGGAACCATTTCCTCCAGCCACCACAAGCTCGCGATGTTGTCGCACGCTACCTTCTTCACACCATTATACCATCCCCCCGAATCAAAGGTTGGAAGGGGCTTACTTGGTTGTTCCCGCATCATCTTAAGCATTAAGCTAATAAGCTCCCTTTCCACAGATCTCCACCTTTCAGTAGTCATTTGTCCGAAAGGACTGCTACGATCAACCAGCGCCACAGTCAGTGACTGCTTTGCCACATCACTCATCTTCTCGGGAAAAGCAGGAGTCTTAGTGTTATCTCCCTTTGGC
Source organism: Eurosta solidaginis (assembly GCF_040869045.1). Taxonomy (NCBI): domain Eukaryota; kingdom Metazoa; phylum Arthropoda; class Insecta; order Diptera; family Tephritidae; genus Eurosta; species Eurosta solidaginis. The sequence goes on along the minus strand of NC_090322.1, from coordinate 217,659,517 downwards.
ACCTCCGAGAAAGCCGGAGTCTTAGCGTTAACTCCCTTTAGCGCCTCCGAGAAAGCCGGAGTCTTAGCGTTATCTCCCTTTGGCTTATCTCCTACTTCCGTAATTGGAACTTCCCTCTGACTCACAGCTTTCGAGGTAGTTGCCACCTCGCTATTGGAGCCCATCTGTCTTACAGCTTTGGGCCTAATTGTCTTGTCTATGCGACTGCCCTGCCTCGTGGCTCTAGGACTGGGTCCTTTCTGCCTCTTGAAAGCAGGCTTGTCGCCTTCCGCCGAACGTTGCCTCTTCATTCTGCCATTCGGCGCTTCTTCCTCCTCGTACCGGTTGCAGAACCGGGGTTTCTCGCAGCAAACCTTTTGAACTGCCTTCGACCTACTTCTACCGCTTCATGGGCCCATTCCAAGCGCTCGATCTCCACTTCTGTTGGGTCGACCACTGCTCCCAAGCGTTGTACAATTCTTAGTGCTGCACGGTACTGCGAGAGAGCTCTTTTACTTCCTCTGCTCCGTACCCTTCACTCTTCTACTCCGTTTTCATTTGTGTGCTTCTCGCTCCCCGAGTCCGACGCATCGCTTAATTCGTATTTGTCGTCCTTGGATTGCGACTCAGTTCTCCTCTTTACATCGTCCTTATTATAATCAGGTAATGAGTCGTTCATCTTGGTCGTACGACCACCTGCTCGACAAGGCGGGCTCAGCGATCTAGTATTATATACGGGGAAAGAACCGCCCGCCACAGCAGCGCCCCTTACTGTGGTAAGGCCATTAATACTGCTCCGTTCGAATACAGCCGAATTTATCCCCAGGCTGCAAATCGTCCAATGGGCACGGTCCGCATAACACCCTGGATTAGGGGGTTGGCAGTTCTTGGTCACCGACATCCCGCCGCCCTCCTACGAGGCGAAACGGCGTAGATGTCAGTCCTAAACAGCTCCGCCTCATAGTCGGGCGCTATGGAGTTCGACTAAGCCCTCACACCAACGACAAGGTGCCTACCCTATTGAGGGACCATAAGCTCTGCAAAAAATTCGATTAGTCTAGGATGAATGTTTTAAAGATTAATTGAGGTTGGTTTAGTCAACGATTGCATATGCACAAACAAAAGGAAGGCAATCAAACTACCCAGCATTTTTCTTTTGAATGTAGTGTATAAATGCAGTGAAAATATTTTTCGATTAGTGACAAGCAAAATGGTAAAGGAAACGGTTACTCAAAATGCAAAAATTCAAATCTTTGGTTTATTTTGTACTGTTTCTCCTATATTTCTGTCAATTAAACCTACATTTGTGCATCGTTGCAAGCACAAAAATTTATTCATTTCAATGACGTAAAAATACATGGAAGAATAAACAGATGGAAAGTTATATGACAGTAGATGTCGCCGCTTATTAAAAGGGGTTTTTGGACCCCAACTCCGAATTTTGAGGGCGTATATGATCCAAGTATGCAGATTTTGTATACTAAACTAGACCTAAAACTTGAGGTATATCTTGAAAATAATATATTTTCAATGTCATATAGTCTTGTTAATTGAGCAAACTACGAGCATCAGCCTCTCGTCTAAGGAATGTGAAATTTTTCCAACGATTCGCGAAGATTCTCATAAAATACATGAAAATGTCGCGTCAGGAATCCAGACTTGCCCACATACATAAATAAGTCTCAAAATATTTCAATATCACAGTACTATTCATCATCTTATGTATGAGAATTAATAAGATAATTTCTCATAACAAAGTCGTGGCAGCATACAAATTGTGGCATAACAAAATCGTGGCAATATTTCTTACAGAATGAGAAAGGGGTACAAACTCAGCCATTTTGCAGAGTGACAGGTTACCTAGTTCAAGTCGATTCGCTTGAATGCACTAAATGTAAAATTTTGTTTTCAATTATTTTTTTCGGTGTCCATCTTATTGGCTCCATCAATGGCAAGCTTTCTAAAATTACCAAGAAGCACACGTGATTTTCAAATAAATTTTTAATTTAATCGATCGAAATATCTAACCACCAAAACAAGACCTCTCGTTCTGACAAATCCGTTGTTTCATCAAATATCTACAAAATTTGTTTTTTGAAAAATCCCACATTACTCCTTTATGTGTCGTAATGGCCTTTGTTCTGCTACAATTAAATGATTGAACGGTTTTTGAATCTGTGCAGTAGTGAAAAAGACAAAAATATCAAAATCGTTGCTACTTGCTTAAAAAGCACCAAAATTGACAAAAAGGTACCAGCGCACCAAACAGAGTCCGAAGTGGCAACCGTGGTTTTCGCCGTGTTTTTGCGAACAGCCTTAAAAAGAAATGTCAGTAACAACAATCTAAATCAGCGAGTAGTTTGGGTTCGAAGCAAACATGTTAAGTGATGTCTCTTGTTGATTTATGCGCTTTGCTCTAATATTCAATAATGCAAAATGGTCTTTATTAGACTACTTTGAAAGTACTTCACAATAACACTTATACTTCACAACCAATTGCGTGTTTAAATCAAACTGATTCTGATTACTCAGCTTGTGCTGCTTTTATACTCTCCGTTGCTTCATTCGCTTATTTCTACTAAGGTCTAGTAATTTCGTGAACTTCATGGTTGGTTACCAGCCATCAACGTACATGTATATTTGTAGTTTATAGTCCCTCGCATAGCCATAAGCGTGTGTATATGTGAGTTCTACTTCGGCTGATGATTACATGTGTTTATGAGTATCTCTCCGTTGCCTTGCATGTATGTGGGTAAATGATGATTAATGGGTTTATGAAGCTTGCTTTAATGTTTTTGTTGTTGTGTATTTATTTAGTGATGTGAAAATTCGCCACAATATACATTGAATTTCTATATTTCAGCACAGGAGTTTGTAAGTGAACCTGGCGTGATTATACATGAGAAGAAAATACATTTGCACCAGCGGCCGGACAGGAAAGAATGCCCTATATGCCATAAAAAAATTGACCCAAAACATTTCATGGGGCACATGAGAGATGTTCACCCCTCCGAGCGTAAGTTCGTTTGTGATATTTGCGGTTGCTCATACAAAACGAAAACTTATTTGAGAGATCATAAGGCTTTGCATTTAGATCGAAAATTTAAATGTACTTTATGCGATAAAAATTTTGCACGGACTAATGATCTTAAATGGCATATGCGCTTTCATACTGGTGAAGCGCCGTATGCCTGTGATATATGTGACAAACGATATAAAGTTAAAGGACATCTTAATGATCATCTTCAAAAACATGCTGGTATTAAACACAAATGTAAAGAATGTGGAAAGGAATTTAATATCTTATCACAATTGAGGATCCATTCTTATAAACATACAGGAATGCCATACAAATGTACTGTATGTAGTTACGCTTGCCCGAAACGTGATGTGTAAGTATTATATTTACAAACATAATAGAACTGAACTTTGGTATAGAGGTACAGGTTGAGATCACGATAGTTACTTTAAAGATTAGGTGATCTATTATATTTCTAATTTTTACTTCTGTGCAGAATATATCACACTTGTGTTATCTACAATGATATGAAGGCGAGTTTTACGTTATTTTAACTACATGAATAGCTTTCTTTGGCATTGTCGATAAAACAAGTGTGATATCTCATCCGTCAACTGCCTGACTGGATGTTCAAGATGGCTACTTTTTGGCATTTTGGCAGCGTTTTGACAGGATGTTCAATATGGCGACGTTTACGGCCGGCTATCTCCAGTGGGTGATAGAAAGAGATGCAAGATGAGACTACGATAGTCACTTTGAAAATCAGGTGATCCATTCTATTTGTAATTTTGACGTCGTCGCTAAAGCGATTTTTAGCGAAATACCATTTTAGTAGACATTGATACAACAAGGTAGTTATAACCAAATTATGAATACTGAAAGTAGTTTCACTTGAAGATTTGGCGTATACAAGCAGTTGTAGCATTCATTCATTCAGTCATTCATTCATTTGAACAAACACATATTTTCTTTTTGGTATGTCTTGAGATGCATTGATTCTTACGTACAGTTTCAGAGAGATTTGCATTTCTCATCAACTTTTCTCTAAATGATCGAGACCGTCATGCTATAAATAGCTTAGTTCATTTTTATTATAGAGATTTGGAAGAAATTTTCATTGAAATGGAACAATTCCAAAGTTACGTGAACTCCAGATACACTGATGCACAAAAAACTCATAGTCATTTGTATAAGATTATAATGGAAGATCAATTAGCCGATGTATTTCCTAACACAGAAATAACTCCTCGGATTTTTTTAACATTAATGATCACAATTTGTTCTGCCGAACGATCCTTCTCGCAATTAAAAAGAATCAAAGCTGCTGAAAGAGCTACAACGCGACAAGAGCGACTCGACTTCGCTTCCCAAGGCAGTCGGTTCTATGTACCGGAGCGACAAGGGATTTTTCCCGACTAAGGACTGTCATTTCAGTGTGACCCCATTTACTTTGTTGCGTCCCTCCCACAAATTGTCATCCTCCCAGCAGCTCCTTGCAGCAGGACTGCTCCATACTCTCTTACTCCGGGAAGGCATCGAATCCAATCCGGGTCCGTCTCCTGACCCCGGTGCTGAGAAATGGTTTTGCTGCATCTGCCGGAAAAGAATCTTTTTAGGACGGTCATACTCTGTTCAGTGTGTCTCGTGACGTCCACGTAACTTTTATAAATCTTGTGTGGCTCCTTGCTGTTCACGCCCAAGGGCGCCCCGTAGTCTACGCCTAAGCCCCCCCACTACCTTCCAGCAGCCCCGCTGCTCAGCAAGCCACAACAAGTACCCGCTGCTGCTCGCGCCCCACGGCGCCAACAACTCAAACAGCTGATACCACTCATAACTACTACCTTCGTAGTACAGTTGGTAGCAATGCTGAGCATCAGCCCCTGCCCCCGTCTTCTCCCCCCTCTTTTCCGGCAGCAATCGTGCAGGTCAGGGAAACAGACTCTTAGTCCATACCTCCGTTTGCACCGTCTGCCAGCACAGAATATATATGTTTGCGACATCCGCCCAATGCAGCTCCTGCCTTGGGTGGTGCCACTTTCCTAGATGTTCTGGTCTCCGCGACGGCAACCCCCGGTTTCATCGCGCCATGTTGCCAGGTCGCAAACCCAAATCATCCGGGTACCCCAATGCTTGCCCAAGGACGCCCAGTCCCAGGGCCACAACAGCAATTGCGTCCTGGCCTTCCACAACCCAGGCGTAGTCACCCATCACTTACCCCCAGAGTGGCGGCGTCTCCCCTTATGCACTTCAGAATTCTGCAGTTAAACTGTAATGGACTAACTGGGAAGATTACGGAGATAGTCGATTTCATGAAGCGGCACAACATCCGCATTGCTGCGATTCAAGAGACTAAACTTACAGCAAGATCTGCATTGCAGACCTGCTCTGGGTATAATGTCCACAGGAAAGACCGCGAGAGCGGAAATGGAGGCGGCCTCGCGTTTATCATACACCACTCTGTGAAATATTATATATTTGATCCTGGCATCGACCGCAGGGACAATGTCTTAGAACGTCAAGGCCTATCTGTCCGGTCAGGCGATGCAAACCTAGAAATCATCAACATCTACATCCCTCCTGCCACCTGTTGCCCCAGTGGATACCACCCTAATATCAGGGCCTTACTCACTGGCAACAATCGCATTATCTTAGGCGATTTCAATGCCCATCATGATCTATGGAATTCAAACTTGCGGGCGGACAGTAGGGGTGAGATGTTGGCGGATCAAATAGAAGAAACGACGTTCTGCACAATAAACGGAGACGCCCACACACGTATGGTAGGAAGCTGTCACAGCTCGCCAGATATCTCAATCGTGAGCGCAGAACTCGTACACTGCGTCAACTGGCAGCCGATGGTAACATTGGCATCCGACCACCTGCCCATACTTATTTCGCTCGAGCGTACCGCCGACTTCATCGTCACCGAAAAACGCACTTTCATAAACTTCAAAAAAGGAAAGTGGGTAGAATATAACTCTTTAACAGACAACCGCTTTGCTGCCCTCCCTATCCCGACTGATGCCCGCCAAGGGGGGCGTGCCTTCCGTAAGGTCATGGAATCCGCCTCGGCACGTTTCATTCCCGCCGGGAGAATTCCCGAAATGCGGCCCCACTTCCCGGCCGCAAACTTTGCGAGAGAACGTAACCTTATAAGACAGCTTGATACAGGCGACCCCCAAATAAGGGATATAAACCAACGCATCAGATTGCTTGTGGACGAACACAATCGGGCGAAATGGGAGGAGCACCTAAGAGGTTGTAATCTCTCTACCGGTGTGGGTAAGCTTTGGTCCACCGTAAAGTCCCTATCGAATCCGACTAAGCACAAAGACAAAGTTTCCATCGCCTTTGGCGACAAAGTGCTGTCGGATGCGAAAAATGCGCGAGCGCTTTCTGCCGACAATATATAATGCATCCTACGGTCGACAAAGATAGACGGAGAGCAAATAGACACGCACGTAAACACAAATTCAGCGCGTCACCATCACCGCTAAAGAGGTTGAATACGCCATTGGTCGCGCTAAACCATCCAAGGCAGTGGGCCCAGACGGCATAGCCATGCCGATGCTTAAAAGCTTAGGGAAAGAGGGTTTCAAATATTTAGCGCATGTCTTCAACCTGTCTCTTTCCACCTTTGTCATACCCGAGAAATGGAAAATGGCCAAGGTGGTCCCGCTACTAAAGCCTGGGAAACCAGCTGACATAGGTGAGTCGTATCGTCCGATATATCTCCTATCGCCAGTAGCAAAGACGCTTGAAGCCATTTTGCTCCCTTATTTCCAAGCAAATTTGCAGCTAGCCCCTCATCAGCATGGCTTCAGAAAACTCCATAGCACTACCACCGCGCTAAATGCCATTAGCACCCAGATAAATTGCGGTTTAAATCAATACCCCCACCATAGAACAGTACTCGTAGCGCTAGACCTATCAAAAGCTTTTGATACGGTCAACCATGGCTCGTTACTGCAAGACCTGGAAGGGTCTACCCTTCCCCCATGTCTTAAAAGGTGGACGGCAAGCATCTGTGCAATTTAGAAACGAAACATCAAAACCAAGGAGAATTAAGCAAGGGGTGCCACAAGGTGGTGTCCTATCCCCACTTTTGTTTAATTTTTACATATCTAAGCTACCTTCACCACCGGAAGGAGTCACAATCGTTTCCTACGCCGATGACTGCACAATAATGGCCACAGGCCCAGGCCCAAAGATCGATGCGCTATGCAATAAAATAAACGGCTACCTCCCTGATCTCTCCAGTTTTTTCGCCTCGCGAAACCTGGCATTATCACCGACTAAATCTTCCGCGACCTTATTTACAACATGGACTTCCCAAATGTCGACCATTTTGAACATCCACGTCGATGGCACTACGCTACCGACTGCCCTACACCCCAAAATCTTGGGTGTGACGTTTGATCAGGATCTACATTTTGGTGAGCACGCAGCCGCAATTGTTCCGAGAATTCAGAGCCGTAACAAAATCCTCAAATCCCTCGCTGGCAGTACCTGGGGAAAAGATAAAGAAACGCTCATGACTACATACAAAGCAATTAGCCAGCCGATTACGTGCTACGCGTCACCCATATGGTCGCCAAGCCTAAAAACTACCCATTGGAAGAAACTACAGGCCTGCCAAAATACTGCTCTCAAAATCGCCACGGGCTGTCTTCTTATGTCCCCAGAACACCATCTGCATAATGAGGCGAGAATACTCCCCATCAGGGAGAGAAATGAGATGCTGACCAAACAGTTCCTGTTGAATTGCCCGGTGAATCCAGTACTTAAAGAAAAGTATCCAAAACTCGCGGAAGAGGAACGCATACTCCCCAGGGAAACGCGTGTCACTCTTGCTCAACTTCGTTCTGGATACTGTAACAGGTTAAACTCTTACCTATCCAGAATTAACCCCGACATACAGAATGTATGCCCCGCTTGCAATGTGTCCCCACATGACACCAACCATCTCTTTAATTGTAATGTGGAACCAACGCCTCTAACACCCCTTTCCTTATGGTCCACCCCTGTTGAAACGGCAAGTTTCCTTGGACTCCCGTTAGAGGATATTGATAACAATTTGTGATCGGTCGCGGCTATTAGGTGGGGCGAGCATTGCTACAACAACAACAACAACAGCGACTCGAGATGTTAGGTATACTTTGCATTGAGTTAGATTTATTGAACAAAATTGATATTGATGATATAATTGATGAATTTGCCGAAAACAAATGTAGAAAACGGCATGTTTAAAATGCGGATAGTAATTTTATTGACATTAGCCGTGTTTTTTAACACGCGCGTATACGTTTCGTTTGCGCGTGTAAAAATACGCGTATCTTCGCTTAGATAATGCTTAGGAGACCCATCTAGCGGCTGTGGTTAAACAACTAGCTACAGCAACAGGGTGTACCGAAAAGCGGAGACGCAACGCTCTGATGGCCATAGGGTATAACATATAGCTGAATCAGTTGCGATGAATTGTGGACACACATAGAATACATAGAATTAGTGTAGAGGGTGACACAAAGACATATATTTCAGTTACATCTGAGTATAATGCGTATTGAAATTTAGTAGGACAAAATTTATGCGCAGCAATTTCAGAGGTGTATTTATAGTTTGTCCCTTAGCAGTCAATATAAAGTTTAAGCGTAAACGGATATACGCGTGTTAAAAAACACGGCTATTATTACATTGTGACAATAAAATTTGTATGAAAGACATAGTTTGCATTTTTTAATCGAAAAAAGAAGGGAACGGGCGTGAAAAAAGGGGCTCCAAATTGATGGTTGCCTAGGACCCGGCAATATGTGTCCCGTTGGGAAATATCCCTCAGGAAACAATAAAAAAACTGCAACCCACTCTGGTATCGCGATTTTATATCAGATCTCAAAATGCCAGTAAAAGTCAAATGGTTAATATGGCGACCAAAATCATTAAGTGAAACAACTGTATAACCGTTTCTGACATTGACGTTTTTCTGCAATGATAAGAATTTAAAAATTTCTCAATTGCTTATACGTATTACCTATATGACACTACTTTATTTTCTCTGTATTTTTCCTTTATTTTATTTTATATTTTTTGTCGCCCTCCCTTCTAATACGGTTTCAGTACCGGTGTATGTGTGTAAACCATGATAAAAAAATGGAGGTAGTTCCATTTAATGTGCTGTTAGCCACTTGACTTTGCGGGGAACAATGACAATTTCATCAAAATAAGCTACCACACTAAAAAATGTTATGAATTTTTCTAATTTTGATGGATTTCATATTAACGGATACAACTCAATTTCTTTCATACTTCTTTTAAATAGAAAAGAAAAAATGAGCCGCGTGAGTTGAAAATATTTCAATACGAAATATTAGCCTAGAAAAGAAGGTATTTAATAAGTTTTTCAATCTCCCGAAAACTCTTGTGGTGGAAGAAACATGGATCGAAGTATGCAAAGCAGCCAAGGGAATACAGTCGTAGGGTTCGCTTGTTTGCTCAAAATATTTTGACAAAACATTTACCTTTGTCAATTGCTTGACCAAATGATGTCTTTATAAACCAACACCGCGTTTTCTAAAGAGTTTACCATACTTAAATACAATTTTTATGATATTAAATGGTGATAAATTTGCTACAAGTCCACATTTTTTACTTTTTTATTTATCGCTTAATTCAAGTGTAGCGCTGGAACAAGGAATTGTTAAACCATTTTTTAGAGAACCTTTCCCTGTTGTGTTGCAGGTTAGCCACTAGATGTAAGCTTTCCTTTGCCCTTCGTAGCAGGGGTCACCTTGGGGCAAGTAACAGTAACGGCATGGCAACGCTTCTAGCAAAACAACAAACATTATGAAACTTCAAAAGTCCCCAAATAGGTAAAAAATTTTGAGTGGAACCACTTTCTCTTTTATACCATGATTCTACCCATGATACAAAAAATGGAGGTAGTTCCATTTAGTGTGACGTTAGCCACTTAACTTTTGCGGGGACAATGACAGTTTCGTCCCACAAACGTAACAAATTAAACACCTACCATTCACTGCAGACTTCGGAGGTACACTTTTTCTCAACATACCTCGAGAAATATCCAGAGACATGATAATAGGGCCATGCTAGAACAGCAGGATTTTTCGTGTATGTTTTTCTGTCTAGGGGTCCAGCTTCCATAAAGATATGAGTCATTATCCACTATTTTTCAATAAATATGCATGTTTTACTGTATTCTCAATCGAAATGTATGCACATAAATCGTGCTAAAACATATTATTATTGTCTCAGATGACCAAATCCGTTTTCATCCTGAAGAAAATTTCCATCCCAAAAAACCACAATTTCGCTTTAAACAGTAACGGTATGGCAACGCTTCTAGCAAAACAACAAAGATTATAAAACTTCAAAAATCCTCAAATACGTCTTTTTTATACCATGGTGTAAACTATATTTCAAAAAACTAACGAAATACAAGAAAAATACAACCTAGTTCATTAAAAACAATCGAGCCAGTTTGTATTTCGATAGGTTTTTTTGACATTCAGACGTTTTCGTTTATTTTTTCTGATAAACGAAAATTTTGTTTTTATGTTATTTGCATTGTTTTTATTGTTAAATATGTTAATGTAAGCTGTAATGGAAGCTTACGTGGAGGAGAGGGTGAAGAAGGCTTCAACGGCACTTTATGCATGTAAAAAAATGCTCGGGTGTACGTGGGGCTTATCGCCCTCTCTTTCTCATTGGGTTTTTACAGCCACTGTAAGCCCTATTCTATACTATGGTGGAAAGCCACACAAAAAACAACATACCTCAAAAAATTAGAGGGGGTATGCAGACTATCAATGCTTAGCATTACGGCAGCCCTGAAAACAACCCCGACAGCTGCACCGTATGCCATTCTGCACATTCCACCTGTAGACCTCGTAGCAAAGAACATAGCGTTAACAACTGCAACCAGGCTCGGTGCCTCGGGGCAGCTTGAGCGCCAACCATACGGCCATAGTAGTATAGCGTCATCAATCACAAGACGAACATACTACCTGATTCCCTATCTGCGCTTCGAGGGCGATCTTAAGGCCACAATAGAGGTAGACGGTTGGCGCAAGGGTGCTCAAATGGCGAAAGAGGCGGTACATGTGTACACAGATGGTTCCAAAGTAGTGGAAGGAGTAGGGTCTGCGGTGTACTGTGCTGATCCCAAAATAAACAGATCCTACAGGCTGCCGGATTACTGTAGCGTTTTCAAAGCCGAAATAGTAGCCGTAACCAAAGCAGTAGAAACCCTGGAAGATAATAGCTTAAGCTGCGACCATGTTAACTTTTATATTGACAGTCAAGCAGCAATTAAGGCAATAATCTCGCATGGCACAGCATCTAAATGCGTGTTAGAGTGTAAGCAGTCCCTAGAGAGAATCGGGACAGGGAGAAGCATACATCTATATTGGGTCCCAGGGCATATGGGAATAGATGGGAATGAAAAAGCGCATGAACTAGCTAAAAAGGGCACATCCCTTGAAGCTTGCTCCGTAGACGTCCGAATAAGACTGGGCGAGATTAAGCGGAGGCGAGAGGTACACGTGATCGACCAATCAGGAAAGGCGTGGGTTCAAGCGCGTGACTGTAAAGTGTTGAAGATTATGTGTAAGTCTTACAACCTTAGACTAACAAAGTTGCTTCTATCATTAAAAAGAGAGGACTGTAGACTCATGACGGGTATTCTGACTGGACACTGCCTTCTGGCGTCACATGCCCTTAAATTAGGCTTGGTCATTTATATCAGATGTAGGAAGTGCGGGCTGGAGGAGGAAACGATCGAGCACGTTCTGTGCTCGTGCCCTGCGCTTACCAGGCTAAGATTCCAGCTATTAGGAGTGATACAGTTGTCAGATCTAGAAGCAGCAAGTGGCTTAAGTCCTAGGAAGCTTCTAGTATTTGCCAAGAGGACGGAGTTATTTTATAACATAGGTCCTGGTTATTGGTAGGGTTTTTCAGTTTGGTCGTTAAAACATACTTCTGGTAACACTACGGACTTATTCAGTCTATGTGAGGTCCTCATGGACCGGCCAGTTCAACCTAACCTAATAAAAAAAATAAAATTTAAAACGTAAACAAAAACATGTCAAACTCAGTAATTTTGGGGAATAGTGGTCTCGCTTTATCATGGTAGAAACTGTTTTTGTATTTTGAAGTTCGGATAAAGTTTCGTCAGCTTTATAGCTTGGAATCCAAGACAAAATAAAGTAGTGTCATATATACCTACATATGTACCTAGAAAAACTAACGAAACCAAAGAGTTTTTATTTGTTAAGAACCGTCACTCGATACTTTGGCAAATTACTCGATGTTTTCTCAAGGTAGACGCTGGTTTTTTTATCAAATGTGTTTATAAAAATGCCTTCTATACATTTTCGTGGCATGTGTATCAAACGAAAGGTGTTAATGAGTATTTTAAAAGGGAGTGGGCCTTAGTTCTATAGGTGGACGCCTTTTCGAGATATCGCCATAAAGGTGGACCAGGGGTGACTCTAGAATATGTGTTTACGATATGGGTATCAAATTAAAGGTACTAATGAGGGTTTTAAAAGGGAGTGGTGGTAGTTGTATATGTGAAGGCGTTTTCCAGATATCGACCAAAATGTGGGCCAGGGTGATCCAGAACATCATCTGTTGGATACCGCTAATTTATTTATATATGTAATACCACGAACAGTATTCCTGCCAAGATTTAAAGGGCTTTTTATTTCGCCCTGCAGAACTTTTTCATTTTCTTGTACGTAATATGGTAGGTGTGACATTTTACAAAGTTTTTTTCTAAAGTTATATTTTGCGTCAATAAACCAATCCAATTACCATGTTTCATCCCTCTTTTCGTATTTGGTATAGAATTATGGCATTTTTTCCATTTTTCGTAATTTTCGGTATCGAAAAAGTGGGCGTGGTCATAGTCGGATTTTGTTAATTTTTTATACCAAGATAAAGTGAGTTCAGATAAGTACGTGAACTAAGTTCAGTAAAGATATGTCGATTTTTGCTCAAGTTATCATGTTAAGGGCCATGCGGAAGGACAGACGGTCGACTGTGTATAAAAACTGGGCATGGCTTCAACCGATTTCACCCTTTTTCGCAGAAAACAGTTATTGTCCTAGAATCTAAGCCCCTACCAAATTTCACAAGGATTGGTAAATTTTTGTTCGACTTATGGCATTAAAAGTAGCCTAGACAAATTAAATGAAAAGGGCGGAGCCACGCCCATTTTGAAATTTTCTTTTGTTTTTGTATTTTGCTGCACCATATCATTACTGGAGTTGAATGTTGACATAATTTACTTATATACTGTAAAGATATTAAATTTTTTGTTAAAATTTGACTTAAAAATTATTTTTTTTCAAAAGTGGGCGTGGTCGTTCTCCGATTTTGCTAATTTTTATTAAGCATACATATAGTAATAGGAGTAACGTTCCTGCCAAAGTTCATCATGATATCTTCAACGACTGCCAAATTACAGCTTGTAAAAGTTTTAAATTACCTTCTTTTAAAAGTGGGCGGTGCCACGCCCATTGTCAAAAATTTTACTAATTTTATATTCTGCGTCATAAGTTCAACTCACCTACCAAGTTTCATCCCTTTATCCTTCTTTGGTAATGAATTATCGCACTATTTCGGTTTTTCGAAATTTTCGATATCGTAAAAGTGGGCGTGGTTATAGTCCGATGTCGTTCATTTTAAATAGCGATCTGAGATGAGTGCTCAGGAACCTACATACTAAATTTCATCAAGATACCTCAAAATTTACTCAAGTTATCGTGTTAACGGACGGACGGACATGGCTCAATCAAATTTTTTTTCGATCCTGATGATTTTGATATATGGAAGTCTATATCTATCTCGATTCCTTTATACCTGTACAACCAACCGTTATCCAATCAATTCTTTGAGAAAACATTCGGTATGAATTGGTGGCTTTGTTGTTGCCAAAGTATCGAGTGACGGCTCTTTGACGAAACTTTATAGGAACAAATACAAAAACAATTTCTACCATGAGAAAGCGAGACCACTATTCCCCCAAAATTTGTGAGTTTGGCATGTTTTTGTTTATGTTTTAAATTTCATTTTTACCAATAAAAACAATGCAAATAACATGAGAAAATTATTTCAGTCTGTGATAGTTCACTTTTTCACATGAGAGTTGATTTTAGTTGTGTTTTTATGCACAATTTTTTCAAACCAAAAACATAATTTTCATTTGTCAGAAAAAATAGAGAAAAAACGGCCGAATATCAAAAAAAAAACCTATCGAAATACAAACTGGCTCGTTTGTTTTTTCTGAACTAGGTTGTATTTCGTTAGTTTTTTGAAATATAGTTTACACCATGATAAAAAAAATGGAGGTAGTTCCATTTAGTGTGACGTTAGCCACTTGACTTTTGCGGGGACAATGACAATTTCACCAAAAACAAGCTACCAGATTGAAAAATGTTACGAATTTTTCTAATTTTGATGGATTTAATATTAACGAATACGACTGAATTACTTTCATAGTTATTTTAAATAAAAAAGAAAAAACAATGAGCGCCAAGCCTTGGAAATATTTTAATACCAAATATCAGCCTAGAAAAGAAGGTTTTTAATGAGTTTTCGAGCTCCCGAAATTTGTTTTGGTGGAAGAAACATGGATCGAAGTATGCAAAGCAAGGGAATATAGCCCGTACGTTCCCAAGGCCGTCGGTTCTATGTACCGGAGCGACTCGGGATTTTCCCGACCAAGGACTGCCATTTCATTGTAACCCCATTTAATTTGTTGCGTCCCTCCCACAAATTGTTCTCCTCCCAGCAGCTCCTTGCAGCGGAACTGCTCCATATTCTCTTGCTCCAGGAAGGTATCGAACCCAATCCGGGTCCGTCTACTGAGCCCGGTCCTGAGAAATGGTTTTGCTGCATCTGCCGGAAAAGAATATTTTTAGGACGGGCATACTCTTGTCAGTGTGTCTCGTGTAAGGGATGGTTGCATCGGACAGGTTGTTCTGGGCTAGACCCCAAAACCAGACGTCCACGTAACTTCTATAAATCTTTTGTGGCTCATTGCTGTTCACGTCCTAGGACGTCCCGTAGTCTGCGCTTTAGCGCCCCCCGCTACCTTCCAACAGCCCCGCTGCTCAGCAAGCCACAACAAGTACTAGCTGTTGCTCGCGCCCCACGGCGCGACCAACTCACACGGCTGCTCCCACTCATACCTAAAATCTCCGTAGTAGAGCCGGGAGCAATGCCGAGCATTAGCCCCTGCCCCCGTCTTCTTCCCCCCTCTTTTCCGACAGCAATTGTGTAGGTCAGGGAAACAGACTCTTAGTCCCTACCTCCCTTTGCACCGTTTGCCAGTACAGAATATATACGTTTGCGGCATCCGCCCAATGCAGCTCCTGCCATGGACGGTGCGACTTTCCTAGATGTTCTGGTCTCCGCGAACCCCCCGACGGGTTTCATTGCGCCATGTTGCCAGGCCGCATACCCAAATACACCGGGTACCCCAATGCCTACCCAAGGACGTCTAGTCCGAGGGCCTCAACGGTAATCGCGTTCTGGCCTTCCACAACCCAGGCGTAGTCACCCGTCACTTACTCCCAGAGTGACGAAGTCTCCCCCTATGCACTTCAGAATTCTGCAGTTAAACTGTAATGGATTAACTGGGAAGATTACGGAGATAGTCGATTTCATGAAGCGGCACAACATCCGCATTGCTGCGATTCAAGAGACTAAACTCACAGCAAGATCTGCATTGCAGACCTGTTCTGGGTATAATGTCCACAGAAAAGATCGCGAGAGCGGAAATGGAGGCGGCCTCGCGCTTATCATACACCACACTGTGCAATATCATATATTTGATCCCAACATCGACCGCAGGGACAGTGTCTTAGAACGTCAAGGATTTGCTGTCCGGTCGAGCGATGCAAATCTAGAAATCATCAACATCTACATCCCTCCTGTCACCTGTTGCCCTAGTGCATACCGCCTTGATATCAGCGGCGTACTCAATGGAAACAATCGCATTATCTTAGGCGATTTCAATGCCCATCACGATCTATGGCATTCAAACTTGCGGGTGGACAGTAGGGGTGAGATGTTAGCGGATCAAATAGAAGAAACGACGTTCTGCACTAAAAACGGAGACGCCCCACACGTATGGTAGGAAGCTGTCACAGCTGTCACAGCTGTCACGGATATTTCAATCGTGAGCGCAGAACTCGTAAACTGCGTCAACTGGCAGCCGATGGTAACATTGGCATCCGACCACCTGCCTATACTTATTTCGCTCGAGCGTCCCGCCGACTTCGTCGTCGCAGAAAAACGCATTTTCATTAACTTTAAAAAAGGAAAGTGGGACGAATACAAATCCTTTACAGACAACTGCTTTGCTGCCCTCCCTATCCCAACTGATGCCCGCCAAGGGGTCATTGAATCCGCCTCGGCTCGTTTCATTCCCGCCGTTAGAATTCTCGAAATTCGGCGCCACTTCCCGGCAGAGGCCGCAAGTTTAGCGAGAGAACGTGACCTTATAAGACAGCTCGATCCATCAGCACCCATATAAATTGCGGTTTAAATCAAAACCCCCACCATAGAACAGTACTCGTAGCGCTAGACCTATCAAAAGCTTTTGATACGGTCAACCATTGCTCGTTACTGCACGACCTGGAAGGTTCTACCCTTTCCCCATGTCTTAAAAGGTGGACCGCAAATTATCTGGGTGGTCGTTGTTGTTGTTGTTGTTGGTGGTCGGCAGGCATCGGTGCAATTCAGAAAAGAAATATCAAAGCCAAGAAGAATTAAACAAGGGGTGCCTCAGGGTGGTGTCCTATCCTTACTTTTGTTTAATTTTTACATATCAAAACTACCTTCGCCACCAGAAGGAGTTACTATTGTTTCTTACGCCGATGACTGCACAATAATGGCCACAGGCACGGGCCCAAAGATCGATGAGCTTTGCAACAGAATAAACGGCTACCTCCCTGATCTCTCCAGTTTTTTCGCCCGCGAAACCTGGCATTATCACCGACTAAATCATCCGCGACCCTATTTACAACTTGGACGTCCCAAATGTCGACAATTTTGAACATCCACGTCGATGGCACTACGCTACCGACTGTCCTACACCCCAAAATCTTGGGTGTGACGTTTGACAGGGTCTAAATTTTGGTGAGCACACAGCCGCAATTGTTCCGAAAATCCAGAGCCGTAATAAAATCCTCAAATCCCTTGCTGGCAGTACTTGGGGAAAAGACAAAGAAACGCTTATTACCACATACAAAGCAATTGGCCAGCCGTTTGCGTGCTACGCGTCCCCTAAATGGTCGCCAAGCCTAAAAACTACCCACTGGAAGAAGCGACAGGCCTGCCAAAATACTGCGCTCAGAACCGCCACGGGCTGTCTTCTTATGTACCCAGAACAACATCTACATAATGAGTCGAGAATACTCCCCATCAGGGAGAGAAATGAGATGCTAACCAAACAGTTCCTGTTGAATACCCAGAAACCTGGGCATCCCAACAGCCATCTGATTGATGAGCCAGCACCGCCTAGGGACTTAAGGAGTCATCTTCGTAAGCATTTTGAGGAAATACGGCACCTGAGAACTCAGCCGTATGAAGCAAACACAAGCAGGTCCTTGGTGAACTCCACAAACAGGCGTCGGACCTTTTATGCCGGGAATTGCCCGGTGAATCCAGTACTCGGGGAACAGTACCCAAAACTTGCGGAAGAGGAACGCATACTCCCCAGGGAAACGCGGGTCACTCTGGCTCAACTTCGTTCTGGATACTGTAACAGGTTAAACTCTTACATATCCAGAATCAACCTCGACATACAAAATGTATGCCCCGCTTGCAATGTGTCCCCACATAACACCAACCATCTCTTTAATTGTAATGTGGAACCAACGCTTCTAACACCCCTTTCATTATGGTCCACCCCTGTCGAAACAGCAAGTTTCCTTGGACTCGCGTTAGACGATATTGATGACAATTTGTGATCGGTCGCAGCTATTAGGTGGGGCGAAACATTGCTACAACAACAACAACAGCCCGTACGTTTGCACAGAACAAACATACACGTTGATCAATTGCTTGCTCAAAGGTCCTTATAAACCGACACCGCAATTTCTTGATAAATTGGCCACAGGTCCACATTTTTTATTTATTTTTATTTATTGTATAATTCAAGCGTTGCGCTTTAGGAGGGAATCGTTAGTTCTTTTTTTAGGGAGAACATTACCCTGTAGCTCTGCAGGTTAGCTACTAATTATGAGTGTTTTTGCCCGTTGTACCAGAGGTCACCTTGGGGCAACCCCGCCTATACACATTCTGTGCCCTTTTAGCATTGAAATAGATGTGCAGACTTTGGAGGTACAACTTTTCTCAACATGCCTTGAGAAATATTCACTGTAGGGGCATGATGCTTAGCTGTAGAGGCCATGCTAGAACAATAGGATTTTTCATGTATTTTTTTCTGTCTAGGGGTCAAGCTGCCATAAAGATATGAGTCATTAACCAATGCAAGAGTCATTATGCACTATTTTTCAATAAAATTGCATGTTTTACTGTATTCTCAATTGATATGTATGCACATAAATCGTGCTAAAGCATATTATTATTGTCTCAGATGACCATTGCGTTTTCATCCCAAAGGAATTTTCCATCCCGAAAAACCACAATTTCGCCTTAAACAGTAACGGTATGGCAACGCTTCTGGCAAAACAACAAACATTATGAAACTTCAAAAATCCCCAAATACGTCAAAAAATTTTGAGTGGAACTACCTTCTTTTTTGTATCATGGTTTACACACTTACACAAGTACTGAAACCGTATTTAGAGGGAGGACGACAAAAAATATAAGAGAAAATATTGTCATATAGTTATTACATGCATATTTATGTTTTTTCTCAAACAAAAATAAATTTGAATATTTTCTTTTGTTTATTTTTCCTTTTATTTCTCATCCTTTTTTCGTTTTCCCTTATTCTGACAAGTTCGGCATGTATAATTTAAAGGGTTGTTTTATCATTATTACCTTTAGAAATATAATAACTATATAAGCCGCTACCAGAATTTTTTAAACATAAAGATTAACGTAACTTTGTATTCCCCAAAACATTATAGGTAAAATTGATCAGAAAACTTATTTCCTGAAGAGACCTGCACGAAAAATTAAGAAATCAAAATTTATTACTTTCGTATTACAAGTAAATACTGGCATATCTTGTACAACAGACAAACACACAACAACAAATAAACACAAAACAATTAACACACCAAAACAAAAAACCGACAAAGAAGGTCAAACGACTAAAATCACAGATTTCTACCTACCCCAGCCAGTCACACAAATCGATTAGTAAACCACCCTCGGTTCTGAATGAACACACAGCACATACACATAACTAAATATAACCAAGCATCAATTTGACAATACCTGCTCATATACCTACGAACTATAAATACAGGACAAACGACAACAACAGATCAGAACGAAAATCGACACTGATGATGGCACAACGCCGAAACCGGTTTGTCTCAAAACCAAATTTGACAAGGGATGACGGAAAATCGTTCCAATATACATCAAATACTGGGAAATATTGCTGCCGAAGAAGTGAGGCTATGTTGTTGATAGCACCTTTGTTATTGCACTATGGGTTATACCTCATGTTTTAATCACGAGACTGACAACTGGAACTTGTGTGTTTGTTTTATTCAAATAAGTACAGTCGGCTTTTGAAATTCTCATCTTCTTTTCATATGCTGGCATACAAGGTAAAATGCAAACAGAACATTAGTGATAAAATGCTGCATTCAAAACATAGGGTTAATTCATTTGTTTACATTTATTTGACATAATAGTCCCTGACAAGAGAATCATGTTCAACTGTCTATCACACTTTTGTTGGCTTCCAATGAAACGTGACCAGAAACGGATAGAAATTTAAAATTCAAATGCTACAACAATGTGATCCATATGGATCAATTTGTTTTTGCATTTGCATGTTAAATTTTTATCGGTATCTGGATCACTGTTCATTGGAACAGGAGGTTTGTTTAATGCGCTATGACAGCGGTTATGATATGCATTGTGGATAAGACAAGTGTGATAACTTCTGCATACGTCAAAATTACAAATAGGATGGATCACCTGGGGCCGAATCGTAACATACCATCCGTGATCGAATGCCGTTTTTTCAAACACAATACCTCCGAAATGGTGTATCCGATTAATGAAATATGTGAACTAGGGACAACGCGTACTCACTATTTCCATAATATATTATTATTTTTTTAAATAGTTGAATATCCTAATTTGTATCCCTTGAGTGAAAATAGTTTTCATCCGTGATCATATGTTACGATTCCATAGCTGACTTTTAATTGACTATCGCTGTCGCATTCTGTATCCGCTGAATATAGCCCGTTGAAGATGGCCGGCCCTATACGCCGCCATATTGAACACCCTGTCAAAGTTCTGCCAAAATGCTAAAAAGAAGCCATATTGAATATTACAAGGCACCTCGAGGCAAAACTAGCTGAGGTTAAAACAACGATAAATGCTACCTGGTCAAAATACATAAATAACCCTCG